>NC_064848.1:197115870-197285165 GCF_024139225.1 Suncus etruscus
TCAGGTTGGCACTTGCTGCTACTCTGCTTCTTGGGTTCACTGCAGCTGACTTCTGAACCCCACTGTTCCTCCAGTGTTACCCAGTGCATACCCTCCCACGCCAGGAAATCTGCAGCGGTACCTAAGAAGTGGACTCTAAAGGACTCCATGGTTTGCCTTTGGTTCCTACTTGAATAACCTCAACTCAGCAACCAAGAAAGAAGGGGAGCTGGTGAGTCCCCTGAAAAGAAACATTTACTTAAGATTCACAATTCCTGATTTCTCTCTTTGTTGCACAGGAGCCTCTGATTTCTTTCAAATACTCCAGAAGAAAACCTGGCATTAAGCAGTAAAGTTCTACCACTCGGATGATTCACAAATGGGTTCCACCGAAACTGAGATCCTGGCAAGACTACTGTGCCAATTCGCCATCTCCCAGAGCCCTCGGCAAGACACCCGTGTCTACACTGCCTGCGCTCACCCTCCTGCTGAGAACTGTGTATATACACCTGGAAGACTTGCACTTCGATTGTTTGAATAGTTTCTAAGTAAAGCACAACTCCCAGAGATGCACTTCTCCATCTGACTGGCCAAGAATTTGAGTTCTAGTTCCTAAGATAGACCCAGAAGGGGCCCGGCGAGGTGGCGCTAGAGGTAAGGTGTCTGCCTTGCAAGCACTAGCCAAGGAAGGACCTCGGTTCCATCCCCCGGCGTCCCATATGGTTCCCCCAAGCCAGGGGCAATTTCTGAGCGCTTAGCCAGAAGTAACCCCTGAGCATCAAACGGGTGTGGCCCGAAAAACCAAAAATAAATAAATAAATAAATAAATAAATAAAGGAAAGATAGATCCAGAAATGGTGCCATGGTCTTGCTTGGAAGCCATAATGCCATCTGGATTGCAGATTCCTATGAGTCCATATTTTCTAAGCACCCAAAACAGCAAATGCTCTGTGGTGGAGGCAGCACCAGAGGTGTGCAAAGAGAATAAAATCAGCCAATATAGGAGTTTTCTTACCATTTTGCCTCACAGACAAGGTCATAAAGAGCACTGAGTTAATCTGAATGCAGATATGTTCCTGAAGTTAGGAACATCGCTTCCTACTATTAAAAATGCCTCATAAGAATCCCTGTTGCAATGAGTTCAATATGTCCTGGGCACAGAATTTCCCAGCACCAGGCACTGGTAGGAATGAAATACAGCCCTGCTTTTCAAGTCACCAGTTTGGCAGGTTCTTCTGGATACAGCCCTGTTAAAAATAAATAAATCACAGAGCAGGGGCCTGGGTGATAGCATAGTGGGTGGGGTGTTTGCCCTGCATGCTGTTAAGCTAGGTTTGAGCTCCAGAATTCCATATATTTCCCCCAAGCACCACCAGGAATAACTCCTGAATGCAGAACCAGAAGTAAGCCCTGAGCACTGCCAGGTGTGATCCCCAAACAAACAAAACGTCACAGAACCAAGGGGCCGGAGAGATAGCATGGAGATAGGGCATTTGCCTTGTATGCAGAAGGACGGTGGTTCAAATCCCGGCATCCCATATGGTCTTCTGAGCCTGCCAGGAGCGATTTCTGAGCATAGAGCCAGGAGTGGCCCCTGAGTGCTGCCAGGCGTGACCCCCCCCCCCAAAAAAAAAACCAAAAAAACAAAAACAAAAACAAAAAAGACCCATCTTCTATTCAGGGTCTTAAACTGAAGTGACCTCCTCCCCCACAGCGCCAGGACTGAGGCCACCAACCTCAGTACTAGTTACTGTTTGTTTCCTTTTGGGGTTTGAGGCCACACCATAGAGCCAGGAGTAACTCCTGAGCGCTGCTGGGTGTGACTTAAAAAAAAAAACAACAAAAAACAAAGTCACAGAGCCAATACTCAAGATGGCTCAAATGCTTGGAACTGAAGGGAGAGAACAGGGCACAAAAGAGATGTAACTTGCACAAGCCAACCTTTACTCAAAGCTGAGGCACTGCCTGGTACCCCAAGTATTGCAGAGGACATTCTTAGAGGCTCTAAAGCAGTGTCAGGGTGTCCTGGCGAGTCTCTGGGATCACAGGACCCAAGAAGCACCACCTTCTCAGGCCTTTGTTTTGTACCATAGACCTGGTTGGCTGAGAAACACCAATAGAACACCCCTAGGGAACCCTTATCCTCCAAAGTAGTAGTCCATCAACCTTAAATACAAATCAAAGCATTACTATGCAGAAGAGAAAAATCAAAACTCACCATTCCTGACAATGAATGGCATAGCCAAGATTGAGGCAATCCAGAGAAGGGTTTTGGGGAAATTTAAATCATGGGAGTCCCAGTATTGATGTCTTCAGGCACCTTTAGAAGTGTGGAGACTTCCTTGGCCGATTCTGTCCCCTTCCCACAAGGCTCTGTCTGTGATAACCTTTTCATCTTTGGTCTTTTTTTTAAATTAATATCTTTATTTAAGCACCATGATTACAAACATGTTTGTAGTTGGGTTTCAGTTATAAAAAAAAAGGACACCCCCTTTCACCAGTGCATCCTTCCCACCACCAATGTCCCCCATCTTCCTCCTTCCCCACCCCCTGCCTGTATTTGAGATAGGCATTTTATTTCTCTCACTCACTATCATTTTCATGATAGGTGTCAGTGTATCTTCAGTCTTTTATTAACAGCAAAAACTAAAACAACAGGGGCTGGAGTGATAACACAGCAGGTAAGACATTTGCCATCTTGCATGTGGCGAACTTGGGTTCAATCCCTGGCATCCTATATGGTTCCCCAAGCCCCAGGAGTAATTCCTGAGTGCAAAGCCAGGAGTAATCCCTGAGCAGTGTTGGGTATGGTCCAAACACCAAAAGACAGACAGACAGACAACACACACACACACACACACACACACACACACACACACACAAAACAACAAAGCATCTCCATCTTCTTCCTGCCTAAAATCCAGTTCATGTCAATATTCCTCCTCTGCTCCCCATTGTTAATATCTACCTCAGAATTAGGAGAGATGGCTGAGAGTGAACTACACTGGGAAGCTAAGTGAGGTGGCTCTTAGCTATATCATCAGAACCCCTACAGTGCCTTGAGTTTATTTTCTCAGTTAGTAATTGGGAATAAACACCTTAGTCGATCCTCGGTGACCTGAGGGTGGCCCTGTCCATGGACAGACATGAGGGTGGACTCCTCCATGGAGACTAGACACTGAACTGATGAAATCACCTTTCCAGGACCAGTAAGCTTCCATGGTGCCTCTAGATCATCTCTTCAAACTGAGATTAGAGGCCTAGACTACTTGGCCTCTGCGATGGTGACTTCCTGTGGCTGTAGGTAAAACAGCCAGCATTGTCACTCTGGAAGCTTCTCTCCTCCCTGGACCTCCCTCTTGACCCATCCCTAATGTGATGGCACATTCTCTAGCTGCCGTAACACAAAGGGTTGCGACCCCCTCTACCAGACTGGTACAAGGACCACTATTTCCTCTAGTGCCATGGATAGGGCTGTGACATGGTACCGCTGCTATGGAAACAGCAAGAAGATGCTGCAGGAAACGAAAACTTGCTCCAGCAAGCCCGCCCCTGATTATGGGTCCTAAGATAGGGTGGGGGGAATATGCCAGGGAAAGAGTTCACACCTGTATTCGGAGCAGTATTCACAAGACCCAGCTACTCATGGATAAATGGAGACACACAGAAGATATCGGCCTATATAAAATGTTTCTGGTCCTGAAAGAAAAAAAATCTGAAATAATAAAGAAAGTACAGGGGGAAGTCACTTGCCCTGCACACAGCTGACATGGGTTCTATCCTCTGCACTGTGTAGAGTCCCTTAAATACTGCCGGGGTAAGCCCAATCCCTGCCCCTCTAAAAAGAAAAATAAAAGTTAATTCTTGCCTTGCACACGGCTGACCTGAGATGGGTCTGGGTTCTATCCTTGGCATCCCATATGGTCCCTAAGGCCTGCCAGGAGCGATTTCTGAGTGTAGAGCCAGGAGTAACCCCTGAGCACTGCCAGCTGTGGCCCCCAAAAACCACTACAACAGAAAAAAGTTAATTCTTTTGACAAGATAGACCTTAAGGCTGTATAAATTAGCCAGTCATAATAAATGAGACATGGGCCTATGTGTTTTACTTCTAAGTGCATACATTTAACGATACACACATGTGAGCTTATGTATAAATACTGATAAACACACATGTGTTCATGTGACTGTGCTCTTATATATAGCCAAATCCCTAAGAAAGAAGTAGGATCATCACCCATGATCAGGGCTCTGTTGGGATTCTGAGTTCATTTCTGCTCAATGGCAAAGGTTTGGAGGTTCTGTGCTATACTGCAAACATGCCTCACACTTCTGAACTGTCCACTTGAACAGGGATTAACATGGGAAATTTTATGGTTTTACAACAGAAAAGGGAAACTACACCTTGAAAATTGGACCAATTCCAAAAGAACCCCCGAACATTTCATTTAAAGTCTTCAAGCAATGATGGTTTTGGCTTACATCTCTGCTATTTTCCTGCAAGATTTTGCAAGGTGACAGGAAAAGACTTTCTCACCAATGCTTTCTTGATTCCACAGCTTCATCCCTACAGACTTTCCAGCTAGACTGCCCAAAAGTGCCTGTTTCAACATTAGATCTCAGTCTATATGAGAAAAAGCAGAACTGGTCAACAAAAAACTGAAGTATCAGGGACAAGATCAATAGTACAGTGAAGAAGGCATTTGTCTTACATGCTGCAGACCCAAGTTCCATCCCTAGCATCTTATCTCTTCCCCTGATCCATCAGGAGTAATTCTTAAGTACAGAAGAAAGTCCTGAGCACATCTGGCTGTGGCCCCAAAACCAAACACCACCCCATTAAATAGCATTGTCTGAAAAGGATCACAAGCTTTATCACCATGATCTCAAACACATGCATTGTTCCAAGTGAGGGGATGAAAGTGTCATTACTAAGAGAACAGAGGCAGATCACTTCCTCATCCTCACCCCAGTAGCACCCTCCCCTCCCTACGTATTCCAGGCTCCTGACTCTCCCTCTCTGGATCCTGGCTATGGCTACACAGCCTCTGAATGAAGGTGGCTGCCTTGGGTCTTGCTGCTAGTCCTAGGGGCTGCTGCTTCTCCTGAAATTTTTGCACCATCTTACTTCACTCCCAAATGCTTCTCTTGCTCCTGCCAGCTCTTATTTTTCGGTCATTTGTTCAGCTCACTTCTAATATCAATTTAGGTAAATTGATGTAAGGCAAAGTCATCTTCCAAGACATACCCCTTTCTTGGGGACTTTTTCCCCCCATATTTTCTATTGGGCATGCTCATTTTATTTTATTTTTTATTTAAACATCTTGATTACAAATAGGATTGTGATTAGGTTTCAGTCATGTAAAGAACATCTCCCTTCACCAGTGCAACATTCCCACCACCAATGTCCCAAATCTCCCTTCATCCCACCCACCCCCACCTATACCCAGACAGACTTTCCAGTTCCCTCATTCATTCACATGATTATGGTAGTTCTCAGTGTAGTTATTCCTATAACTGCACTCACCACTCTTTGTGATGAGCATAGTATTCTTGAGACTACTATTTTCTCCCAGCCTCATTTCTTCTCAACTCCTCAATTATCTCACACTTGGGTTATAGTCAATTCCCAGCTCTACATGCAGGACATTCTTACCAAGAAGCCTAACCATCCTTCTATTACATCAAGTCAAAATAAAATGTACTTTATGTCCAGTTCTAGGATTAGTCATGGAAATAAAGTGCTACACAGAGTCACTTTCAAAGTGTCAGTGATGAGAGATCCCAGCTCCTTTGAAAAAGGAGACCCAATGGGTAGAGCTGGGTGATGTCTAGACAGCATCTCAGAGCTCCTGCATCTTGCAAATTGCAAAGTAAGGTTGCAAGATGCAGCAGGTGGCCCTGCTGGTATCTTAAGGTTAGGTGGTGCCATCAACCCTGCCTAGTGAACTATGGTTCTAGCATGTACCATCATCCTCTCCCACACAACGAATTATAGACAGCAAGTAGAGAAGTTCTGCTTTGCCTGCCAGATAATGGACATAAAGCCTGTGAACAAAACTAGCTTTGGAAAATGAGCCTACTCCTGGGAGCCCAGGTACCCAGAATCCCTTACTGATGCCACAGAAAGAGCCTGGAGCCTGATCAACCAAGGACAATCATTTCAAAAGGCAGCCAAGCAGCAAGAGCTTCCAAAATGGGTTGTCCTCCTTGGACAACCAGAACATTTATTTATATTTTTCCCCTACCAGTATGGGCTGGACTGCAGGGAAATAGATAGCCTGCATGCAAACAGTGATGCCGTGCTTGGCAGGATAGCTCGGCACACACAAGTCTTCAGAAGCATTTCTACCCTCTACCCAATCATTCTGACTCTAGCAAATCATACTGACATCAGACTTTAATATAAACATTTATGTAGACTGATACAGATCTCAGCACTATTTAAAATAATTAAAAAATGGAAAACTGGGGTTGGAGCTGTGGTGTAGAGCAGTAAAGCATCTGCCTTGCCAGTGCTAGCCTAGGATAGACCACGGTTCGATCCCCCAGTGTCCCATATGATCCCCAAGCCAGGAGCAATTTCTGAATGCATAGCCAGGAGTAACCCCTGAGCATCAACAGGTGTGTCCCCCCCAAAAAATGGAAAACCAAGAGTCAGTTATATTAACTCAGTGACCAGATCTAGTTCCATTATCTGGGGAAAAGTCCAGGTTCAATCCTGGGCTCTGTGTGATTTCTCTGAGCACTAAGTTGGGAGTAACCTCTAAGCACCCCCAGGTGTGACCCCCACAATGTAAAAAGCTAAATCCATGATAGGTCTTAGTTCTAGGAAAGAATATTAGGCAGTCACATTACATTATAGAAAAATCCAAGGTGGTCAGCTAGCCAACTTTGATCCTGGGTACAACAAGGTCCCTGAGCAGTGCCAGGCATAGTTCTGAGTGTCCCTTACACTACTGGACCAGGGCACCACGCACATTTTATGCCTACCACACAACCAGCTCCCTATCCTGTTGTCTGTGCTGAGCTAGAAAGATCCTGAGTCAAAAGAGCAGTGTAAAATATTGGGCACGAGCCAATATTCATACCAGTATAAAAAAAGTATGCCATTAGCAAGACTCTGGAAACAGCCAAGATACCCTTCAACAGATGAATGGCTAAATAAACTGTGGTACATATACACAATGGAATATTATGCAGCTGTCAGGAGAGATGAAGTCATGAAATTTTCCTATACATGGATGTAAAAGGAACCTATTATGCTGAGTGAAATAAGTCAGAGAGAGAGAGAGAGAGAGAGAGAGAGAGAGAGACGCAGAATGGTCTCACTCATCTATGGGTTTTAAGAAAAATGAAAGGCATTCTTGCAATAATAACTTTCAGACACGAAAGAGAAAAGAGCTGGAAGTTACAGCTCACCTCATGAAGCTCACCACAAACAGGGATGAGTTTAGTTAAAGAAATAACTACGTTTTGAACTATCCTAATAATGAGAATGTATGAGGGAAATAGAAAGCCTGCCTAGAGTACAGGTGGGGGTTGGGTGGGGAGGAAGGAGATTTGGGACATTGGTGATGGGAATGTTGCACTGGTGATGGGTGGTGTTCTTTACATGACTGAACCCCAAACACAATCACGTATGTAATAAAGTTGTTTAAATACAAAAATTTAAAAAAAGTATGCCATAAACCACACAAAACTGCAGTGTAATATAGAAGTTTAGAGTTATAGAAAGAGTGTGAAGATTGGAATCGTGAATGACTTTATTCTTTTGCCTTTCTGAGATTTGCTCCCAAGAACGTATTGCTCTTACAGCCCCCACCACGGTGGGACAGTCCATAAGTGTTGATCGCCTCTCATCTACAAATCATGGCTGAGACTTTCACCCCAGCTCTTAGTTTTCCTACACACACAGCCCTCCCTGCATCATCGTTTTCCAAGATCTTCATTCACAAACCGACCTGGGGATCTGTAGCTGAGCCAGAAAACTTCAGTCGGGGAATTAGTTTCATTCCATTCAATAGTGCGAATATTTTACCCAGCCTCAAGGCTGGGGAGGTGGGAGGAGAAAGAACTGTACTTACCGTAGTAACCACATTCCAGAGCCAGCTTAAAATTAATAGCTACAATATTCAATAAAGTAACAGTTTAAACCTGCCCTGAAATGATGCTGAAAATAACCTGGCTGCCTACACCCAGTGTCTTTTGCCAGCCGGAGGCTTTGCTGAAGAAATCCGCACACTGGTGGTCTTGCCCATCATGCTAAGACATTGAGAATCACCAAGTGTTCCGCAGGCTTGGTGGGATGGGAGGGGTTGCAGAAGCCTCTGTTCAAGCTCTGTCGCTTGTGGCATCCCAGGGTTGCTGGTTTTCGGGGGATCCAGACAACTGTCCCCAAAGGCAAGGTGGCTTAAAAGACAAAGTAAGTTGTTTTCCATCAGCTCCAATTTGATGACTGACCATGACATGTAAAGAGCAGCCACAGAACAGATCAGCAGTGGGTGCTCATTCTCCAAAAGCTGGGATATAATGTCAGGGTCACATACTGCTTAAAGTGGACATCAGCGTCTTCTACTCTGTCCCCATAGCCCTGGCTGCCCTTGACACTGGCTGCCCAAGTCCCGAAGGAGATACACTTTGAGAAATGAACAATGGGTTTGGAAGCCTGGGTGCAAATAAAAACAAAACAAAACACTAATGATATTTTTATAGTATGTGTTACATTAGGAATACACGAATTAGATAAAGGCATGATTGGTTTGACTTCTCCAAATGCAGCTCCTAGACAGACCTGCCTGTGTGTGGCTGATGCTCAGTGCTGGCTTTGGCCCCAGGGTGCCTCTTTCTTAGGCACTACCTGAATTGCCCCACTTTCTTTACTGACTTGGTGAAGGGCCCGCCTGCCCACAGAACAGAATCCCCATTGGAACACACATAACTGCCCTTTGCTCCTAAGACTTTGGACAAGTGCCTGAGTGTGCACTCCACCTACAGTTCTGGGAGGAAAGAACCTAAAACAGAGACCACCACTCATTTTAGCCCTGGGTGCCGACTCCTCTCTCAACATTCCAGGTCTGGTCTGTCCTCGCAAATTCCTTCTCCTTTGCACCCTAGCTGTGCCTGTTTGGAGGAGTTAGAGGGTTGTGTGTGAGTAACCTGACCCAGGGTCTTATATTTCTTTTCAAATTATTTGCTTGGGGAGCCATATCTGGCAATGCTCAGGGATTACTCCTGGCTCAGAAATCATTCTGGCTGGGGGTTAGAGAGATAGTGCAGTGGGTAGGGTACTTGCTTTGTATACCGTCAACCTGGGTTGAAATCCTGATGTTCCAGTCAAGCAATGCCATTAGTGACTCCTGAGCATCATTGGTTATAACTTAAAAACAAACAAACAAACAAAAAAGAAATCATGGCAGTGCTTGGGAGACAATATGGAATGCTGGAGATCTAATCAGGTGTGTGGCGGGAACCATATGGAACGCTGGCGATCTAACACCGGTGGGACACATGCCCTTATGCTATCTATCACTTTGGTCCTTGGTCCAGGAACTTTTCTATATCATGCTTTCACTGATTTGAGGTGCAGAGGCATTTTTCTTCATGTGAAATGGTGAAGCCCGACCCTCACAACCCTTCTCTCTCTTCTGCTATGACTATGTATGACAATGGCATGAAAGACTGTACCTAGCATGGAGAAGCTCTGTTCAGCTGCCTCCTGAGCCTCCCACTCTAAAAGACTGGTGAATAAAGGGTTCAAGGACCACCTCCATCCCGCCCCAGCCACCAACACCTCACCACACTGGCATAGGACGCAGAGAGCAGCCTGCTGCTGACCCCAAAACTGTTTTCAGTCAGGGGGCCTGGAGCTAAAGTCAGCATTGGATGCTAGTGCACCCCGTATTCTCAAGCCTTTGCACTGAATCCCGAGAGGCTAAACACTGCTGGGGTGTAGATTCCATAGGAGGACTGTGGGTCACTTTGCAAGCCTTAGGAGCACAGTGATGTAAGCAAAATAAAGCAGCCCCCCAAACTGTCTTACCTTTGTTGGTTACAAGAGATATAAATATGGAAGACAGAGAATATGAAGGGAACATACTTGCCCTAATGTGGGTCCTGGGGTTCAGGTAGCTGAGGAAAACTAGTGAAAAATGGGCCAGCCACCACAAGAAGGTCCTGAGATAGGAATGTGGGGACCCCATTTTCCCCAGAATCATGGCAGCACTGCTGACAATTGGGGTAAGAACATCTGTGAAACCAGCCTTTTTCTTCTTTTCTGAGAGCCTGAGCAAGCCACACTCCACCCGACTTCCTGATGGCATCTGCTCTGCTCTCTTCAGGGATGCACGTCTGTGCCTGGTTGGTTCTTTGTAACCCAGGAAGAACAGGAAAGCAGAGTGAAAGCACGGGTAGCTCAGAGGATGTGGAGCACCCCAAAACTCAGGAAAAGGGATACCCAGTTTGTCCAAGCACCCCTCCTAACCCCCACATCTCTGATGCTGTTCTAAGCATTCCACATTCAAATATTTATCCACGGATGAACTGCCATTCACGGGCACTTGATTGAAGCAGCCCCTCACCACAGAGTAACTGAGAAGAAACAGGAGACTGAGGTCATATAGAAACAGAACAAGGCCTTGGTCAGAGGCAGAATTGGTCAGTGGACCCCAAACTGAGCTCACTCCAGATTCTGCAAAGCAATAATGTCCAGCAGGCCACTCACATGCTACGTGAGTCCCAGGGGGACTCAGTCCATGCACCCAGCCAGCCTTGGGTCTCAGGGGAAGTAGGGTGAGTGTGCCTTTCTGTCCCCCCCAATATGCGGTTCTAGCCCATGTGTCCCACTGACCAGAAGTAGGGTGCCAATTCCAGACCAAGATCCAAGAATGTGACAAGCTCTGCAAACTCTTTTGGCCTGCTGCACCCTTTCAGAAGACACCAAATCGACCTTCTCTAAGCAAATAAAATGATCACCTGCTGCATTTAAGGCGCTCCCCATCCCCCCCCCCATTTCAGGTCCTGGGAGTAGGGAACAGTATCACCAAAACTATGAAGCTCTAGTCCACACCCAGGCCAATTAGGAGATATGAAGCCACAATGGGGGATGAAGGAGCCCCAAGAGGAAACAGTCCCCCGAAGGCAAGTGGGGTACTATCAGCTCTAAAGCAAGCCAGGGCCTCTCTAACTTCCTCTGCACAGCCCCAGGCTTCCGGCTGGCTGTGGGCAGCCCCAGGGGCTGTACCTCCAGAACTCAGCTGGGAACTCCAGCCTGGAGAGAGAAGCAGAAAGCTGCGGGGGTTCAGAGCCACATGGATTTTTAAGCCCAGGAGCAAGCGTGGCCAGCGGGGCGCTTCCACCAACCACCTTCTCCTTCTCCAGCTGCCAGGAAGCCAGCAGGAAGCAGAAGGTTCCAAGAGTGCCCAAATAGAGACAGGGAGCCTCAAAGCCTGCAAGGTGCTTTCCCAGGTCTCTCACTTCCGCTCAGCCCTGCAGTCGATGAATCAGCCAAGATCAGGGCTGGTTTACTGGGCAAAGGCTTTCTTCTCACTGGGCACCTTGAGCAAGCAGAAGTGCCATCTCTTCGCCCACGCAGCTGCTTCTTCCTCCTGGGCTGGCAGCTGCCCTCTCACCTTGCCCAATGAGAAGGAAAATTAATCGAGGATGGTTTCCCTGTCTTTACCCCCAAGTGGATGTCACTCATCTAAATGGAACTCAACACCGTTCACCCGGGAGGCGGCAGCGGGGCGTGGGCAAATGTCAAGCCACATTAAACATGCAAGTGGGAACCATCACTCCTGAGCCAAGTGACGGTCCTCAGTGAGGGAGAGGCTGGCCGTGAGCAGGTCAGCAGCCCGTGGAGGGATCCTCTGCAGCCTGTACATAGCACTTGGGACCATGAGCCAGGGATATATTCCAAGCTTCCAGCAGCAACATCAGGAAGGAGGCATCTTACTTACTCCCTGTGATCTGTTTGTTTTACACTGTTGTTGTTTTTTATTTTTCCTCTCCCAAGTCAGTCAACAGCCAGTCTGCTGGTGGGAGCCAATCTCACTGGCCTGGTCCTGAAGGTGCCAGACTAGCTATGAATGCCAGCCATGGATCCCGTTCTCCAGGTTTCATCTGTGCCTACTCCTTCCTCTTCCTCAGGGTGAGAAGTCACTTATGTTCCTGTTCCACAAGGCAAAGCCAAGGACAGAAAGTCATGAGAAGCAACTTGATCAGAGCCAGAGAGAGCTTGAGCAAAGGTGGAGCCACACCCAGTAGTCTAAGGGAGTTGGTCTCTTGCCCTGCAGTCATGTGTTCCATAGGCCACACACAGCACCTTATGCGTGTCCCCACTCAAAGGCCACTGCACCCAAAAGTTGCACAGTTGACTTTCGGATTGGTAAAAAGCACTAAAGTCCACACTGCTGGAGACAAAAGGTTAGGGGATTACAGGAGAGCATGCGATAATGAGGGTTCAATAAAAGTTATGAGGCTGGAGCGATAGCACAGCAGGGAGGGCGTTTATCTTGCACACAGACAACCTGGGTTCAATCTTTGGTATCCCATATGGTTCTCCAAGCCTGCCAGGTGTAATTCCTGAATGCCACTGGATGTGGCCCAAAAACAAACAAAATAAAACATAAAGAGAGTTGGGCCAGGGATTGCAGCTCAGCTAAGAGAACACTTACCTTGCATTTGTGAAGTCCAGAGTTCCATCCATGACACCACAAACAAGAATACATGAACGACAAAACCATGCCCAAAAAATGCTTAAGTGAATTCAATAGAACCACATCAGCCAACTGGGTCATGGAACCCAATATGATAATATATCATGGTCTCCCATCAGCTTTTCTTTTTTCTTTTTCTTTTTTTTTTTTATCAATCAACAGTATGTATTTGAAGACCGAAAAGATGTACCGTGAGCAAAACACTTGACTTGTACTCAGTCCACTGAGTACTGATATCACTGACATCTGACCTATAGGGTCTCCTGAGTCCCAACAGGAGCGATCCCTGAGCACAGAGCCAAGAGTAAGGTCTGAGCACTGCTGCTATGATATGATACCAAAACAAAAGAGCATGTACATTTTAATAGATTTGGGGTTTTTTGTTTGTTTTTTTTTGGGGGGGTCACACCCAGCTCTGCATTCAGAAGTCATCCTGGCAGGCTCAGGGACCATATGGGAAGGCGGAATTTGAACCACCGTCCATCCTGTGTTGGCGCATGTAAGGCAAACACCTTACCACTGTGCTATTGCTCTGGCCCCCTTTACTAGTTTTTTAAGGGAAGGAAAACAGTTTTATTTAAGGAAATTTAGAGAAGTTCGAGAGGAAAAAGATGTGTGTTCAAGAGAGAACACAAGCTTCTCCAAAGGGAAAATATCACATATTTTAACTCTGAAATGCTTTTACCAAAAAAAAAAAAAAATAGGCTAGAGATGTATCAGTGATACCACAAAGATATAAATACAAGTGAAGAGCAAGACCTTATGAACTAACAAGATCCAAATCCCACCTGCATGTCTCACTGGGAACTGCTGAGCCCCCAAGATTAAAGATAAAATCTGACTCAGGTTAAACATGGAATGAAAATACTGTCTCCAAATAATTTCTAGGACTTATTAAAAACTCAGCAGAGCCACCTGAGTGCTTGATTCCAAGTTCTTTCCTATTATAAACTTCAACTGTCAGGTGCATGAGTTCAGGAAGGAGATTTGGAGATGAAGGAAGGAGAATATGAGGGGCTGGCACCCTCCATGATTCCCAGCCTGGCCCTAGGCCTCTTCCTCTACATCTATAACCACCTCAGATGAACCCAGCTCATCCCATGTGAAGCAAAGTTGCTACACAGCTCAGATAGACACCAGGCCCCTGAGGGGCAGGGGGCCAAGATTCCAGTTCAGGCATTTATTCAATGAGGTCTTGGCCCTCTAGCCAAGACCCAGGTGAACTTAAGGCTGGAAGTGGAGATCATGTCCATCCAGGTAAAGGAATCTATTTGGAGAACTTGGAATGGAACTTCTCTTTCTCCTCCTCACCAGAAAAAAAAAAAAATATATATATATATATATATATATATATTTAGGGAAGCAAGAAAGATGGTTTTTTTTTCTCCACTCTGGAGTGCCAGTATAGTAGGGAGGGCATTTATCTTGCACACTGTCAACCTGGGTTCGATCCCCAGGTGTGATAATGGAGAACTGCCAGGTGATCCCACTCCACTCACCCCCGCACCCCAAAAGAATGCTATCTTCTCAAAAGGCCCAAGATGGCTACCCTTCTTCCCACTGGTAACTCTAGAGAAAACCTCTGAGAAAAACTCCATGACTGACAATGACCTCATTGACCCCTGTTCTTGAACAAGTCCAGAAAAAACTGGTGTGTTGATCACTTAAATAATACCTTCTTTTTTCTTTTAATTTTTTATTGTGACCAAAGTGCATTACAAATCTTTCACTACATTATTTATGGTACATAGTGACAATGAATGAAGGGCATTCCCACCACCAGTGCTGTCCTCCTTCTGCCCCTGTTCCCAGTATGCATCCCATATCTCCCTCCTTTACCCCCCAGAATGCTAGTGCAACTGTTCTCCCCACTTTACAGCTTATTGTAGATTGAGCATCTATTCCACCATCATTGGAGATAAAAAGGATAAGAAAAAGGGAGAAAAAAATTTGGTGACAACCAAAAAAAGAAAGAAGAGAGAGAAGAAAAAAAAAGAAAAGAAAAATGGCAGAAAAAAGGAAAAAATGGACCCGGCAAATAAAAATAAAAATAAATCTCTAAATAATAACCACAAGAGTGAAAAAGAAAGAGAAAAGTGGAAAAAAAAGAGAAGGAAAATAAAGTAAAAAACTAACAAATCAAAAGAAAACAAGAAAAAGTATGGGTGCTGGAGTGGCAGGGTTTGGCGTTCCCCCCACTTTTCTTTTCTTTTTTTTTCTTTTTCTTTTTTTGCATAGGCACAGTAAGCATTGGAGAAAAAAGGGAATTCCTGTGGCCTAAGAGATTCAGGGTTTCTCCATCCTTGAAGCATACCATCATGGGATCAACCCCGGCTCCATATATACTCATTACCCCATCCCAAAGGCTTTTTTTGTGATGCCAGGAAAGTTTCCTCTCGGTTGTGTGTGAGAAAATCAAGCCACTGTAGCTAACGATCTTGGTATTTGCGGGGGTTATAGGTCAGGATCTAGGATAGAGTCTCTAGGAGGTTCTTATCCATCGTTGTTGTGTTCAGTCTTCTGTAATACTTGCTCCCTTGAAGGCATTATTTTGTAAGGTATTATTTTGCGAGTGTTACAAAATAATACCTTCAAGGGCGTTGGTCCCAATCCAAAAAAGCTTCAATCTGGATTAAAACTGGCCCACGGCCAGCATCCAGCCAGAGGTAATAGGACCATACTCGCCCCACCCTCCTGACAACAGAAAGTCACAGGCCAGCCCTCACATCAATACACCCAATGACCTGCTAGAGTGTGCTAAGTACTTCACATCATACACAAGGAAATCACTCAAAACAGGAACCATCATGGAGCCTCCAGATACACATCAGTAGATTAACTGTGACTGTGAACCTTTGATCAGAAACAATTTCACCTTCTTGAATTTAACAGGCATTTCTGTGACATGCCCAGGATTCTGAAACTTGGGAATTCTCATAAAAAGTACCTGGTCCTTACTTCCTTGTAGACAGGATCTGTTATACTTTGATGATGGTAAGGATGGGAATCTTCCACCAGGTGAGGCAGGAATAAAATCCCCCACCCCCAAAAGAAAAGTACATTGCACAGGACTAATGAGATGAGAAATACAACTTTATCCCCAACTTTACCAAAACTAAATGTTTTAAGTAAATAAAAAAATAATACCCCATTCCCCTCAAATCTTAATACTGACAAGAACAGAGGCCACCAAAAAAGCCCATTCACGGCTGATTAGGAGACTGCATTGGAAAAGTATCTTGGAAATATTTGCCAACAAAACTGAGAAACTTGCCCCTTAAGGAAACCCAACCCAGGGTCAGAGCGATAAAATAGAAGATAAGGTCTAGTCTTGCATTTAATAAAACTGATTTCAACATGCCAGTCCCACATATGGTCCCTGTAAGCACCTCCAGTAGTGATCCCTGAGTGCAGAGGTAGGAAATAGGCCTGAACAGTGCTGGGAATGGTCTTAAAATCAAAAAGAGAATGTAACACAACCAAGAAGCAGAATTAAAAAATAAATGTACAAAATTGTTCGCAATAGGTCACAGTAATAAATGAGAAGAACTGTGGATCACAAATGTTGGAAGACTGCATAGGAACTGTTTTAATTAAGCTATAATGCCTAATAAAAATATTTAGATCGCAACATGACCATTATGTGTGTTATGCAAGCAAAGTGAAAGAAAATACATAATACAATCAGAATGAGATAATTCTGCTGTGAGACTCAGATAGCTACTGGATTTAGTTACCCTAAGACCATGGGCACATGAGGCTGACATTCTTTGTAGAAAGGGTCAGTCCTGAGCATGGACAACAAAACCACATTCCTCTGTCACGTCATCCTTCCACCTCTGCCCAGAAGTTTCTAGACATTGTCAAATGTTTCCTTGTGAACAAAACCAACTTGAATGACGTGGGAGCTATTATGGAGTATTATATACCCTAGTAGGCCTAGGCTACTGAACTTTCTCATTTTTTTCATTATTGTATGGATGAAAATACCTTTTAAAAAAAGGAGTAATAAGGAGAAGTTGATTTTAGTGTTTCATTTTTCAATAGGAAAAGTCTTTAGAAACAAATGCATTCTTACTCTTTAAGGATATAAAAGCCACTCACCCCTCCTTTTTTTGTTTTTGATTTTTTGTTTTGTTTTGTTTTGGGGCCACACCTGGTGATGCTCCAAGCTTGGGGGACCATATGGAATGCTGGGGATCGAACCACAGTCCATCAGTCCATCCTATGTCAGCCACATGCAAGGCAAATACCCTACCACTGTGCCATCACTCCAGCCCCTCACCACTCCCTTATAAAGGATGATGGTACTGAGGATCAAACCCTGGGCCTTACAGATACCAAGAACACGTCCTAATGCTGATCATTCCCCTCACTTCATTGCTTATTTAGTCAAAAACTCAAGAGGGTAGGGGGGGCTGTCTATCTTCACCTTGAGGGTTACAAGTGGGGCCCATCCTGCAAGCCTAAAGGTCAGGATATTATACCCCTCAGCTGATCCCCCTAGTTTCCCCTCCCTTCAAACACACCATTAACCTGGATCTAAAAGTTTCCAAGTAACAGATTTCCAGAGGAAAATAAACCAGACACCACCACTTTGCTACCATTTGGTAACTTGCTACCAGGCACTCAAGAGCCTGGTTCTCTGAGCACCATAAAATCACAACCATATCACCAGTTCACAGCTCCAAGGAGCTTCAAACCCTTTATTAACTACTACCAGGCTCTATGCACAAGAAGGATAAATCATGTCTTGACAAACCGCACACTGCTGGAGACAAGAGGTCAAAGCGCAATGATGGCATGATAAGTCCAAACTATTTTAGACTCCAGCGAGTGGAGCACTAAAACTGCAGCATTGTGGCGACAGGCTATTTAAATTTATTCTGACTTTATGCATCAGCAAATCCATCTCGATTTGCAATGCTATGAAATAACCACACTAACAGTTAAGGCCCTTCACTGGCTGCCAACTGCTGGCTGCCAACTACTTTTCTAGCCTTCCTGTCCAATTCTCTACAATTCAGACTGTGGCTCTCCCCTTCGTGGCTTTTGAGCAATCGTTTCTACCTACAAGATGGACAGGAGGCTCATTACCTAGAACTTTCCACCAAACTCACCCACCCAAATGCATCCTGGCTGCTTCCCCTAATTGGGAACTTGGGATATGGATTGTAATAAATGAAACCTCCAGCTCTGATGACTGATCTCTAACTGGCCTGAGAGCATAAGCAAAGAGAGCTCAGAATTTCTCAGCTCAGAATTTCTCCGTGGTTGAATTGGATGAGAAGCCAGAGAGCATTTGAGTACAAGATTCCTTCCGGAAGATTCTAGCAAAGGAATGAACCTGAGTGCTGTCATCACACATCATGTTTATTTTCCCCTGTGTTTGATAAGCATGAAAACCTCTGGGGTATTTCATCCACATAGCTGTCATGGAGCCCAGTGATCTGCTGTGCCACCCTATTCAATGATTTCTTCATGCAGCCTATATTACTATAAGTGGAAGATGGATCATAGCTCAACACAAATGTCAATGTAATCTTGTGAAGTTAGCTACAATAACTGTTTCTCCACTCTGGCAAAAAGTAATCAACAGAATTACACAATAATTTAAAATACAGTATTGCATATGCAATAGAGTGCAGGTGATGCTGGGAATTTCACTATATGTTGGAAATACTAAGATAACTAATGGTAGAACCACTTATTGAGCTTTTAAGAGGTAGCAGTGTCTATTGTAAGTCTTTTAAACATATCAGTTTATCCACTGTTTCTAACCACCCCCATAAAATATTCTCTCATTCTCTCATTTTTAAGGACATAAAGAACCTGAGCTGGGGCCAAAACGATAGCATAGCGGTAGAGCATTTGCCTTGCATGAGACCAACCCCAGACGAACTCTAGTTCAATTCCAGGAATCCCAGATGGTCCCTCGAGCCTTCCAGGAGTGATTTCTGAGTGAAGAGCCAGGAGTAACCCCTAAGTGCCACCGGGTATGACTCAAAAACCAAAAAAAGAAAAAAAAACTGAAAGAACTGAGCAGGTGCAGTGCTTCTTCCCAAATTAAAACTAGAAATATATATATATATATAAAGATATGTATATATAAAACTATAAATCTTACAAGACAGAGCTAAGAATAAAAAAATAGAGATTAGTTTGAGAGTGAATAAATGTATAAATTTTGAGAGAAAAGCAGATATTGAGGAAGGTGGTATCAAACACGTAGGACTTTTCTATTTTGCATAGGCAATCTATGGAATATGGTATTTAATAATCACAATTCCAAAACTTTTGAATTATACATCACATTTAGAATTTAAAAGGCCTCTTTGATTATTTCATTTATTTATTTATTTGTTGGTTGGTTGGCTGGTTTGGAGGCCATACCCAGCAGCGCTCAGGGGTTACTCCTGGCTCAGTGCTCAGAAATCACTCCTGGCAGGCACAGGGGACCATATGAGATGCCGGGATTCGAACCAACGTTGGTCCTGTGTCAGCTGCTTGCAAGGCAAACACAATATTGCTATGATATCTCTCCAGCCCCTCATCTATTTTTTTTTTTACTTTTCCTACTTGCAGATTACAAGTCCATACATGTTAAATAAAACAATTTTTTCTGGTTCATTGAATAATTTTAACAGTTTCTAATATATATAAAAATTCAATAACTACTTAGTGATTAATAGTTATGAGGTTAAATGGGGAAAAACTATTTGCTTTCTTTCTCATATGCAGCTTTTTTCCATAATAACTTAACTTTGTAAATTTTTCTACCAAAAAAATCTATATATAAAAGTCTCTTTTACATATGTAAATTGAAGCATGGGCAGGCTTCCAAAGGCAGGATTTCGAGTTTTTCCCCACTAAGTCAAAATACCTTTTAATTCTCTATAAGGCAGCCCCCAGGAACACTTACATTCTTTGTTATATGTGTTTCCAGAATTGCTCTTGGGTACACTGTCAAAACACTTCTTAAACTGGATCCCGTCTTAGCAGTCAGCTCAATTTTAGAATCAAGTTTGAGACTGGGCATTTGGCATTAATTCTTTTAAAAAATACAAAACTAAGAACTATAATTTTTGTATCAGATGACTAGTAATTTCAACAGTGGGATGGAGCTAAGTATCATAATTTTTTTGAGAAATAAAGGCATTTTCTATGTGTTACATTACTTCAATCACCCCCAAAGGTTATTTTTAGCAAAAACTAAAAATACTCAAGACTCAAAAAATGATACATAAAGCTTAATAGAATAGCTAATAGAATAAAAATTCTTAGTAGAAAACACTAGAATGAGTCTTCTTGACCTTGGACTTGACAATAGTCACTTAAGTGGCAAAACAAAAATAATTCTTATCAATTCATGTTTACTAGAGAAAAAAATTGTTGAGATTCTGGGCCGGAGAGATAGCCAGTGGTAAGGCGTTTGCCTTGCATGCAGAAGGACAGTGGTTTGAATCCCGGCATCCCATATGGTCCCCCAAGCCTATCAGGAGTGATTTCTGAGTGTAGAGCCAGGAGTAACCCCTGAGCACTGCCGGGTGTGACCCAAAAAAAACAAAACAAAACAAAACAAAAATTTATTGAGGTTCAAAATACCTCAACAAGTTGAAAAGACAAGCTATGTAGTGGATGAAAATATAGGTTTTACGCCTTTAAAAAGGGACTTTTATGTAATATACATCGCACATGCAACTCAAATTGTCAACTCAAGAATTGGAAGGGACCAGTCCCTCAGGAATAGAATGACCAATGAGCATGAGCAGATGCTCAGTCATTTGAAGATAAAACTCCAAGTGAGAAAGACATCACCAAGATAATAACATTAAAGACCAGAGTTAGCAAAGTTGAAGAGAGAGCAAAACCCCTCCCTCACTGCTGGTAAAGATCATTGAGTGCAGAATTAGCTGGGCAGTTGCTTTACAAATTCAAAGGAGCAAGCTACCCAGCAAACTTAGTCCTTGGTATATGCCTGGGAGAAATGAAACACAACCAGATGGAAGTATAGCTCGAAATGTCCTCCCTGTAGGATTATTCATCATCAAACTGCGGAAACAAATCCCTAATGACTAATGCATGAAAAATAGAATGTGGTATAGCCCTGCAACAGAGTATTACTCAGCCATCAAAAGAAACGAGACTGGAGCCAAAGAGCTCAGGAGTGATGACGCCTAATTTGTGATTAACGTTGGTTCCATCCCCAGCACCCCCTGATCCCTGAGCATCATTGAGTGCAGACCCAGAAATTTCCAAGCACCCCAAGTGTGGCCTTGGCCATCCCTTGCACCACATGGCTTGAGCAGGGTCACTCACTGAGACTGGAATTCTTGTCTCAGCTAGCTTAGGAGGGGCCCCTGGCAATCCTGAGCACTGCATAGGAGACTCACTATATCCCCCTTCCCACCCACCAAAATAAATGCAACAATTGACACAAACTAGGATATGGGGGAGCCTCCAGGTCATGCTAAGTGAATGATGCTGAGTGCCAAAGACTATGTTTAGTCCCACATGAGACTTCCAGAACAGACAAGTCCAAAACACAAAGTAGATTCACGACCTTATGAGGCACCATGGCAGATTGTCAAGAATGTACCTGAGTATGGCAAGAGCCTGTGTCCACCTTCACAACTGCCAAAAAAGCCAGGTGCATGAGGCCACCCACTGGGCCCGTATTAAACTCTGATGGGCAAAGTGGAGGCCCTTGAGCACCACCAGAAAGTGACCAAGCACCAGTGTGCACACCTCAGTCATCACAATAGCAGCATCAGCAGACGGGAGGAGTGGGGGGGGGGGGGAAAACTCAGCATAATTCAAAGAGAAATAGTAAGTGCCTATCAATCAATGGGCTTCAGATTGAGCCTTTCCAAAGCCTGCCCCAGGCCTGAAGAATCACCTGTAGACAGGGAGCCCCAGTTTCTGCCTTTCAGAGTTCACTGACTGCCAAGGCAGTGGCTGGGCCATTAGGTGGCATTTTCCCTATTGGATTATCCAGGGCATTTACAAAGCAGTGTCTAAATTATAGATGAAGCCAAAGAGCAGGCTTGGCAAGCCCCATTCTAAAATCCTCCTTCCCTGGCTTTCTTTCGACAATAATCACCAGGTGGCAAGTCCTATTTTCAGGCCTTGCAGGTGGAAGAGGTCCTGGGCTTGCCCTAAATCAGTAAGAGGAGTTGGGAGATTGGATAACAGATAGATTCTGGGCCTACCATCTCCATCCAGCCCAGATTCCCATCTACCCTGGAAATTCCAGTGAAAATGGTTTAGCATTGAATCCCAACTATGGTAGACTTTCTCCTTCATTCTCTGCCCAGCAGTGAGTGGGACAGGAAGTTTGCAGATGGGAACTAAGAATCCTGGTCTTACTGATCAGCTCTTGATTCTACTTGCCAAAGGTAGATGTTATCTGTTTGCTAAAGATGGGGGAGAGGGGGTGACATGGAGCTATCCAAATAAAGCCACTCCCTGCTTTTCTTTTTTTTTTTTTTTTTGGTTTTTGGGCCACACCCGGTAACGCTCAGGGGTTACTCCTGGCTATGCGCTCAGAAGTTGCTCCTGGCTTGGGGGACCATATGGGACACCGGGGGATCGAACCGTGGTCCGTCCAAGGCTAGCGCTGGCAAGGCAGGCACCTTACCTTTAGCGCCACCGCCCGGCCCCACTCCCTGCTTTTCTTACCTCTGTACTGATCACAAGTGAACTCCTTTGTTGGAAATAAAAAGAGGCTTTGATGATTTATCAGGGGAAATGCGTCATGTAGCCCTCTGCACTCGAACACCCTCTCCTGAGCCTTGGGTGGCTAAGAACTTTCCTAACATTGGCCATGAACTTCAGCTTACAACACAGTGATCACCAATTCCAACTCTTAACCCAATGGTCATGAACTTCAACTCTGGATTTGCACCCCAGTTCAGTTCAGTACTGTTTTACTCAGGCACTCCTGGGGCTTCCATCTATCCACCCTTTTCTGAAACAGAAAATGGTGCATTGATCATGTCTGTGAAGATTAAACTGCAGGACATGCTGACTTGACAAGGGGCACCCGAGAAGCGATGGATCCCTAGTAACCCTGTCTTTTCCACCCCTGTACCTCAAGTTCATCTGAGAGTTTCGAGTTGTTTTTGAGAAACTCTGTCCTTGGCCTATGGAGGCGGGGATATACAGGGACCGACTTTCAAATCTAGAATGTTTCCATCATAAGCTGGTAACAAATGTGCACATTTGCCCCAGAAGTCCCGGTTCACGCCTGTTGTCCCAGCTTAATTATTAATGGCCCTCCTGATCCACTCCCCCCCCCTTTACTATCAGGCATGCCCTGGTTTGGATGATCAAGGTCATGTTCACTGTCGTATTAATGACACCTGAAACCAACCATCCCCCAAAAAGTCAACTGTGTGGCTGTGTTTCACAGACCACCAATGCCATGTGCAAACAAGCTGCTCAGGTTTTGGGGTTCATAGGTAGAACCTGGAGGGGGTGAGTTGGAGGGGAGATGGGCTACAACAGAGACAACCAACTTTCAGGGCTCACAGTGGTCTGTCATATCACTCACTCCTAGGAGCAGTTGGTACACAGAAGAAAATAAACACTGGTGGGTGGTTCAGAGGTAAAAATCGTTTCACCCATGTTACTTGGCTATTTGGGACAGGGGAGGGAAAACACTTGAGGTGAGATCAGTTGCTCCAGGCTCCCAAATTAATTACTTCTGGCCTTATTTATTACAACAGAAAATTTGGCTGGAGCAATAGCATAGAGTGTTTGCCTTGCAGACAGCCAACCTGGGACAAACCCAGATTCAATCCCCAACATCCCATATGGTCCCCCTGAGTCTGCAAGGAGCTATTTCTGAGCACAGAGCCAGAAGTAAACCCTGAGCATAGCTGGGTGTGGTCCAAACCCCCACACACAAAAAAAATTCAACAACAGAAAATCCTGTAACAACTAGATGTTGGTGTACCACCAGTGGCTCACACTTGCATGTCCCCTAGGATACACCACCATCTGTGCTCTTTCAGTTGACTTGGAAAAAATGGTCATCAAGTTGAAAAATTATGACTTTCAAAATATATTTTGAAAGCATTTTATTTCAATTAATTATGAATATATGCTGTTATTAAGTGGCAGTTTCATTGTATTTGCATTTAATTTGGAATATTTCTGTGTTGACTAACTTTCTCAAAGGCAGCAAAACATCTTTATCTTTCTTCAGGTCTTCTTCAGCTAGCTGTCTTCAAGGTGTCATTTCTTCCTTTGCTTTCACTTCAAAATTTATAACATCCTTGACATTTTTCTGAAGTTTTTGCAGTTTTATTATAAAAGAGGGGTTACCTTTTTTTGTAGTGTTTGTTGTCCAATAGCCAATTCTTTAATATGGCTAGTTGACCAGGAGAGGACCTCTAAATTGTCTATTCTGTTTATTAGCCCATCTATGACGTATGGACTGTGCATTTACACATATTAGCTAGCTCAGTTTCTCTGCACTAAGCCCATTTTCAAAAACCTATACACCATTTGATCTGATATTCCCTGTTTTTGTGATATTGTAATTAAAAGAACAGCATCAAGTTTTAGTTTCCCTTTTATTTTTTTGCCATCAGTAATGATGCACTTATGATTCCTTGAATAGTTTTACTTAACTAGTCTTTTATGGGTCCATTTTAGAAATCTGGCCCTGCTACAATTTTCAAAATTCCTGACAACACCCCATAGTTTCCATTTTGCTTCTTATGGTAAAAACTTGATTACTTTTATTTTTTATATATAGAAGCTCTTCATCCAAAGGGTCAATAGGGGGCCCGGAGAGATAGCACAGCGGCGTTTGCCTTGCAAGCAGCCGATCCAGGACCAAAGGTGGTTGGTTCGAATCCCGGTGTCCCATATGGTCCCCCGTGCCTGCCAGGAGCTATTTCTGAGCAGACAGCCAGGAGTAACCCCTGAGCACCGCCGGGTGTGGCCCAAAAACAAAAACAAAACCAAACAAACAAAAAAGGGTCAATAGGGACTGTGATTCTGTGTGTCCCTTGCATAACAAGGTACTCATCAATTTGATCCCAAAGTCATGTGGAATGTCTTGTTTCTTTTCTTCAAAAATATCAAAACTGTAGGTGTCACGTCCGGGAAAAAGTTTTTATTCCATATTTAGGTTTCTTACTGGGAACATGTTGGAGAAAACCAATAAAGCCTCTCCGGGAAACTAGACTTTCATCTAGAACAATGTTCTCAACAGGCTCCACAGTATTTTAAAGTTTATCAACAATTGCTTTGAAAATGCTCTAAATTGTGCTGGGCCAATCTTCAGTTCTGGGCCAATCTTTAGTTCTGGTTGTGGAATTGCTAGAAAAGTGTAAATACTTAAGATAGGACAAAAAAATAAATAAAACAACCATACTTGGTAGCATTTTTGTGTACATGTTCCTATATATATATATGTATATGTATGTTTGGGACTAATCTAACTGTGGTACTTGTGTGACACACGAACAATAGGCTGATAAAAGCGTTCACTGCTCCCATTGTAATGAGCTTTCTAAACTGTTGGCTGCTCTTTGGTGCAGAATTCATTTCACACTGTGCAGCTTCTTGGTTGGTTTCAACAGGGAGCATTTAGATCATTTTTCAAGAATTATTTTTTAAAAACATAAAAGGTCATTTTGTCTATGTTTTCCCCAAAATCTTCCAATGCATATTCCTGTGACTCCAGACCACTCCCTTTTATCTGTCATCACTCTTCATCAGGATCATCTCCACAATCAGATCCAAAGCCTCTTTCCTCCATATTCTATGCCTAAAATTCATTATCTAACGGTTCACCTTCCTCGCAATCAGAGGATAAGAGCATTCTGAGTCTTATTTTTTTTGACCTGGTTTTCTGTTTTACTCAGCTATTTCTATATTAATGATATCTATATTCTCATAGGCAGAGATTTTTAAATTAAAAACAGTGCTAATGGTTGTTGTAATATTTGGGATAAAACCTGCAGAGTATATCATGTCAATATATTATAATGAGAATAATTATGTTGCAACTCAACATGGCAACATAATTATTCTGATTATATTGATGTGCTATACCACAGGATATGATAAACATTCTAAATAATATCATAAAAATCATAAAACGAACCCAGAAGTAGCAACAGAAGTTGTTTTGCCGAATTTTCCTAACATCATTTTGCTCAGTGCCATCTGACAAAGTGGAACACTATTAACGAAGCCGCCAGATGGCAAGAAACATAAATTGCAGCGCCAGCATCAATGTGTATTAAATCCATAATCACCTGAGGACAGGAGGGGTCGGCTGGGGCTCACCTCAACAGCTCCCCAAGAGCCTCTTGGGCCTGGGACTCAACTATATGCCTGTTTTTCATCCTCTTGTCTCTGCTTTTTTGAAGACTGATGGACCATTCACAGCTTTTATTTTTGTGGGAGAGGGGACAATGCTTGGGGATTACTCTTGACTCTGCATTCAGAATCACTCCTGGCAGTACCTTGGGAACCATGTGGGATGTCGAGGGATTGAAACCAGATGGGACACATGCAAGGCAAGTGCCCTACCCACTGGACTATCACTCTGACCCACAGCTGTCTTTTGTTCTTGCAACCTCTGACTGGAGTCATCAGAGCCTCCCATGGGCCCTATCCTTCTTCCAAGGCCTCACTTCTCAAACTGTGGAATTGTGGAAACAAATGTATAATAAACTTGCAAGTTCCAATGTGTTAAACAGTATACTTACTATTGCTTATCAGTGGTATAAAAACAATGATGTTAAAAAATGTACACATAATAAAACACATTAATGCAAAAAAAATTTAATTTTGGTGGTGGAAAATTTCCAGATGACCAAAATTTAAAGTTCAAGAATGGGAGGGAGGGCTGTCAGGGTGTCTGAGTGACAGTACTGTCGGTAATGTCAGGGCCTTGCAAAGCACCTTGCAGGCAAACCACCCTGCTTCTATCCCCAGCACTGCATATGCAGTGAGCTCAGTGTCAGGACTTGTGCTGGGCTCAGGACAAGTCCCCACCCAAATTTAAATTTTTTTTCTAATCACACAAAGGAAATGCCATGAACCTGCAGAGCTTCCTTCTATATTGGCCGTGTTGCATTTCAGGATAGAAAAAAGTTCTCTCTAGAACTGATCAAAAGTGAGGTTCCTTTACCTCTAAGTCATAGGGCTATGTCACTTACTAATCATTTCTTTCTTACTTCATTCCCTGACCTCACCTCACTCATCACATGCATGGCCATCACATAGCTGTGACAAATTCCCTATAGTTCACTGGTGTTGCATTAAATAATTAACGATGGTGGTGGATGGAGAAGGATGATGGAGGGAGGGATTTTTCTCTGCCATCCCAGGCCACGTGGCTCCGCAATCCCCATTCAGCTGGCAGGTCCCAGGTTTAGGTGAACGGCGGAATCAGACTCATCCAGAGACAGGCATCAGGAACTATTAGCTTTATTCATACCCTGTCCACCACATGTGTGGCCTATATATAATGTTTCAAGCATTCAGCGATTCTTAGCTAGCACTGCATCTTAACTCCTTTCAGCCATCTTCCCTTTGACCTCCATGCTGGCCAAAGACCAAAAGGGCAGAGACCTAATCCCCTGGGTCAAAGGCCTTATCTACCTTTTCCAAGACCCCTCCCAGGAATGGGCAGGGTCTTGCAGGTAAGGTCAAGTTACCTAGGGAGAAAGGGTGGGGGATGAGGCTTCACACTGGCTTTACTCAGCGAGGGTCAGCATTTGACCAGGCCAGGTGGCTTTTGCCTTCTTCCTACAGCACAAAAAATGGTGCAGTCATGCCTGAAAAGAAGAATACAATGGGCCACTTGGTTGCTTGGGGGAGGAAAATATCATGCAGGTCTCCTCGGAAGCTGGTGTTTTGCCTCTGCAGTCCACTTCCCTCCTCTGGCAATCCACGTTCTCACTCACTGAAGATCTTGGGACACTCTGGGCCTCAGAAGCATTTTCATCCTTTAGGTCTTACAATTTCATGATGGATTAAGTCCTCCAAGACCTCAAAGGGCACCACTCTGAAAGGATGATCTTCAATGTGGAAAGTCAAAGGTGGCAGCACGGGCTTCTGACAGACAGCTGAAGCAACGTACCAACTTGTGGGACTGGTTTTAGTGGCTGATTTACAGTTGCTGCCTGGTACCCTGGTAAAGCAACTTGAAACAACTTCAGTCTTGCAAACACAATGTGGCCACAAACCCAAAGTCTCTGCCGGCATTTGGCTGGTCAAGACAAAGTGTCACCTATCCTGGATGCGCTTTGCAGGTAGACAGAAAAAGAAAAGGACTCGTGCTCCAGTGCTGTCGACACTCACTTCATCACAAAGAAAGTGGGGCTCGGGTAACAGTAATCGGGGCCTAATCAATCATTCATGCCGGGCCCTGGCGTGCGTTTTCTACCTCTGCTTAAATAACTCAGTGTATGATAATTGAAGAGGATTAAACACTCATTGTCCTGTTTTTTTCAGTGGATGTACACTGAGGAATATCCATTTTTCTGTCAAGGAGAATCATTGACATTGTAAGAAAACACTGAGCATTTAACACAGCAGGAGACTGGAGGTCAGAGAGATGGGTCAGGGGCTGAGGCATGTGTCTTGCATGAAGCAAGTGATAGTATAGGGGGTAGCACATTTGCCTTGCACACCATCAATCCAAGTTGGATCCCTGGCATCCCATATGGTCCGATAAACACAGCAGGAGTAACTCCTGAGAGCAGAGCCAGGAGCAAGCCCTGATCACCATTGTGTGGCCCCAAAACACAAGACAAAAGGTCAGGAAACATTCCTTCTGTGTGTCTTCTCCCCTGCAGGCCTCTATATTAGGGTGGGGCCTCCAGCCAGCAGGGCTCAGGGGAGCATATACAGTACCAACAGAACCAAGCAATGTAAGATCAACATACTGTTCTCTCTGGCTTCCTGTAGGCCTTAGCCACGAAAATTATCTATTATCTATTATTTTACACAACAGACACAAATCTAACACAAGGCAGACCAGGGGCAATTTCTAGCATCGGCCCTGATTATCGGAAAGCCTCAGGAAACAGCACCAGAAAGGCTAAAAACTCTGCTCAGAACAGCAGGATGTGGAGATCAAGGACAGGTCTGGACTCTGGCATGAGATGTGCTTCTTCTCAAAGTCTTTCAAGCCAACCTTGGGAATTCTGAGCCCAGCAAAGAAGCTCAATGCTTCTCCTCAATCAGTCGATTCCAACTTAGCAGCAGCCTTGACAGGTGTAGGAATGAACTGGAAGTCACAACGGCCTCTCATGGAGGCAGGGACTCTTCATACTGTCCCACCCATGATGCCCTAGTACTGCACACTCCACTGTTAGAGGAGAGTATTACATTCTCTGCTGCTCAAATAGCCTGCAAGTGGGAAACTAGAATCAAGGAGGAATCTCTGGGTCACTTATTGCAGAAGCACTCTGCACAGGAGCACCTGTGACTGATTGAAAGCTGGAGCAGGCTTGCAAGAGAACACTGTATGCAGGGTACTATGAGCTCACAGAAAGATACTTTGCCTCATTCAGCAATGTCTCATATCTGGGGGGAAGTAAAATAAAGGTGCAAAACTCTTCAGCAGTTTGGTTCACACAGGTTAATTGTACCCATGGCCTGGGATGAACCTTTGAAAGTGATTAACCAGAAATTCTGACACCTGAAGTAGGGATCCATGGCTGGTCCTCAGGAACTCCCAGTCTTTACCTTTGTGAAAGGCCTGGGCAGGGGAGATAACTCAGAGGGCCTTAGGCTTTGTAAGCCCCCCCCCCCCTCCAAGCCATTCCCCGAATGGAGAACAACAACCCTCAACCACCCAGCCTCACACCCCAGCATAAAGCCCCAAACTAGCCTCATTATCAACTTGTACAGAATCTTTCATGCGGAATGTGGTTATGTACCATTGCAGACTTGTGGAAACTTACCTACCAACTTCCCTCTTTTCTAGTCTGAGGATCGACCCACAGCAAAAAGGAAAGCAAGACAAGAGCCGAAAGACAACTTCAAATCCCTTCAGCCAGGAGAGAAAACATTGCTCCTGAAACTGGTCATAACATCAGCTCAGCTGGTGGAGCCTGCATGCAACCAAGAAACAGCAAAAATCCAGAAACAAGGACAGATGGATGTGCTTTGAAAAGTTCCAGGAAGTCATGAACATGCTTATTGAGACCTGTTGGTTAGTCCTTTAAATCTGACCTCTATGTATCTGAGTCACTCTGTCATTTGGGTTGTTTTAGCCATCAGCCTTATTCCCTACTGACATGGACATGCAAAGTCTCCCTCCACCTTCTTTCCATCCACGTTCCCTCTTCCAAGCAAGGCAGCTAAGAGCCCAGATGAGACCATGCATGTGGAACTCAGACTACAGCCTCAAGGTTGTCAAGCAAGCAGCAAGTTTCCTGTAAAGAGAGGAAAAGGTCTATGGCTTCCATTTCCCCCATCCTTTGACACCCTACCTCCCCTTCTTGTTGGGGAGTTTCATCTAAGGGCACCTTTTGTAGGATCCACTCCGCTGCTGACACTCATTCCCTACTGGCTCCTTGAACTTGAAACAGGGGTACGTTCCTCTCTAGCTCTGATTACTAAATAGAATAAGGCCCAATCCAAGCTCAGGTTAAGTGGGAAGGGATATGGGACAGTGAGGCAGACTTTATTTGTGGCTCTTTCCGAGGGATGCAGAATTGTCCACCATTATGCACACCAATTGTCCTGATGCAGTTTGGTCATCTTCACAGACCTCCTGGTCAATGCTGTTAGAATGCTGATGTCAAAATGGTTGGGTTCCCGTCTTTAAGGGGGAGAGAAAGACTTCTCCTCAAGAGGTGTTCAGGAAGTTTGAGGACCCCATGGGCAATTAATTGGCAGCAACTCAGCTTAGTTCTTGCAGTGGCATGTGTACCTGGGTCATACCCAGCAGTGTGTGGGTGTCTCACGGCCAAACCCAGCCATGCTTAGGGGGCCCTGGGGATGCCAGCAGTGGATCCTAGGTTGGATTATCTCCTAGCCCCAGGTGTCATCCTTCTTCCTGCAGGGGGCGGGCATTAGTCCACAGATAAACGGTCAAAACTCAGCATCCTTGAAGGATCGGAGAGTCTTTTTTTTTAATATAATTTTTATTTTGAACATAGTGGCTTACATATTGTTGACAATAATATTTTAGGTACATATTTATATAAAATCAGGGGGATTCCCATCACTGATTTGTCCTCCCCATACCTCGATTGAAGAGTTTTTTATGGGCGAGTAGATGTCTCAGGAGCCACAACTCACTTACAGGTGACCAGTTGTATCCCTCTGACTGATAGAGCAATCCAGGTCTGGGGTGAAGAACAGAACTCTCTCAGAATTAAAACAACCAGCATGGTTTTGAAGGAGTTAGGTCATCAGAAGCTATGTGAAATGATGTATTCAGTTCTCCACAAGAATAACCACCACAAACTTGCCTAAAGTCCTTTGCGTTTATTGGGTGTTTTTGCCTGTTATAAATATTTCTGTAATCCTTGGTTGTTTTCAACTCTCTGGGTGACGTTTAAGAAATGTGCAGTGCTTTGGGTGCTGGCCTAGAATTCGCTGAATTGTCCCTTCGACCTAGCTGCACACCAGTCACACATAGTTTGGTCTTGGGTCAATCAAGCCATTGGAGAAGGGACCACAATGACAGTGATAGTTGAAAATTATCACTCTGGACAAGAACTGCAGAAAGTGAGGGAAAGTGATAGAAATGATAGTCCTTCAGGAACAATATTGCAAACCAGTGTCTAACAGTGGTCCTCAAACTATGGCCCGCGGGCCACATATTGTATTTGTATCTGTTTTGTTTCTTCATTGCAAAATAAGATATATGCATTGTGCATAAGAATTCGTTCATAAGTTTTGTTTTTACTATAGTCAGACCCTCCAATGGTCTGAGGGACAGTGAACTGGCCCCCTGTTTAAAAAGTTTGAGGACCCCTGGAAGGAAAAAAAAGAGAGGAGGGAGAAAAGAAGGGAGGGAGAGTGGGGAAGAGAGAAAGAGGAGGAGAGAGAGAGAAGAAAAATGTGCTCCAGGGACAGGCAGGGATAGGGTAGAAGGGGAACTGGGGACATTGGTGGAGAAATGTACACTGGTGAAGGATGTTGGACATTGTATGACTGAAACTCAATCATGAACAACATTGCAACTGTGGATAAAAAACAAAAACAACTGTATTATGAACAACCCTGTAAGTATGGTGTTTAAATAAAGTAATTTAGGAATGAAAAATAAGGCCACTGGGTCTGCTCCCGGGAATGACAATGAGCTCAAGACATTGATGACACCTTCCAGAATGTCCAATCCACACTGAGAACAAAATTCTCCTAGAACAGCACAAGCCTCATATCCTGTCCATTTTTAGAGCTGTTCACATTTCCCACGTGGCACATATGATCGCGCCCATGACAGAGAAACAAGTTCTCTGTGCAACCAATTTAGTTGGGAATCAACTGAGAAGTCATGATGAAATTTTAAGAAGCCCACAAAAGATTGCAAAACCTTTCACAGACTATCTTTTGAGGTGATGTTTTCCAAGAATGAAAGGTACATGTTTGGGGACCAGGAGTGATAATAGTTGGGGCCACTCCAGAGTAAGTGGTGCTAGTTTTTCAGTAGAGAACATCTCAGGTTTCAGAATATTCCCTTTCTCTTTTTTTCACGTGATTCTCAGCATGAATGTTTGTATGGGGGTGGGGTAGGTGGAAGGGGTTTGCAGAAATGTTATGTCAATTCTCCAAGTAACGTTTTTTTTTTTTTTTCAGTTTTAACTTGGGCTCAACTCTGCCCAAAAGGCAGCCAACCACTAAAACATGAGGAGAAACAGACTTCAGCAAATCTTATACAAATCAGATACTTCTTCATTATACACCTAGCAGAACTTACTAGCATCCTAAACACCCTGATTAAATTGCTTTAACTTCTTAAGTTGACTGTACACGCACATGCACACACATGTCAAGCAGAAGATAACTGTGAGTGTGAAGACAGGAGACACTTTGTAGTAGTGGGGCCATTTGGACTGTGAACATGAGATGAATCAGTCATGATGAAATCTTGAATCTGAGCAGTCAATGTGCCAACCACAAAGAGAAACTAAAGGAATATCTAAAAAGAACAAGTGAAAGGCGTTGGACCCTATTTGGTGGGCAGATGAATAAATGAGTGAATGAATGAATGGACAACCGCAAAGCAGTCCATATCCCATACACAGTCAGATTCTCCCCAGTTCTTGTATGCTCCTCTCCATGTTCAGGGAGTTCCAGTTTGAACTTTGAAGGAACTGGGCCAATTTCTATTTACTGTCTCTTCATTAACAACTGGACAAGGCAGCAAGATGATGAAACATGCTTAAATCTCACTGCAAAAAACTTCCACATTTGTCCAAACTATCAGTCACCCAGTAGCTGGAGTGACACAGTTATCCAGTAATAATTTAGGGCTTCTTTGCATTCCTGGAAATGCTCAAAAGGTTAGGAGGGAATCCACAAAAGATGTGGCTTCTGCCTCAAGAGCAACAGGACACGGTCTCATTGCCAAATTTCTTCTTCTCAGCATGCTCAGGAGATTGAATTAGAAAATTGGAAAAATGGTAGGCGAGCAAAACAAAAAATTAGATTGTAATTGTCTTATTAATTCTAATGAATAACATTAACACTCTGTGTCATTTGTTACCCTTCCTCTGCTTCCATGCTTATCGGAATCACTCAACCAGATAAATTGTCTACAGCCCTTCCTTCTGTTTGTCTCTCTCACATCCAAGGAACCATTTAGAATCCAGACCAAGTTTCTATTCTGAGCCAGAGTAATACAGTATTGGCCATGACACAGCAGCCTGTGAGGCTTTAAATAACACTTTACTACACGGTGTCCCTGATTTCCATCCTCCACCAGGCCATGAACCAGACGACAGTAGGTCATGCCTGTAATGTTTGAGCCCACTTAATGATCTCCGAGCCAGGAGGAGGATAGTAATATGGCTCCCAGTTTGTAGATGAGGAAGCTCAGAGACCTTCACTCACAGTCTTCATTCAGGTAGCAAGACCAGGTAATTCTATTCCTCTTGCAAAGTCCATTAGACTTTGCAAGATTCTTTCTCAAGAATCTCTCAAATTCCAAGTGTGCATTTCCTGATTATTTCTTGGGATATGTCCATTTTGTAAAGGCCTCTGGCTACCTCCAGGATCAGAATGAACCTTACTTTTAAAAGTAATTAAAAGTTATTAATTAAAGGGATCGGAGAGAGAGACACAGAGTAAACAGTAGAAAAGGCACTTGCCTTGCAGGCAGCTGACCCAGATTCCATCTCCCACACCCATAGGGTCCCCTGAGCTCTGTGCCAGGAGTGATTTCCTCAGCACTGAGCCAGGAGTGAGTTCTGAGCACAGCTGGGTGTGGCCCAAAGCAAAAACAAAAAATAAAAATCATTTAAGGCAGACTTTGCAACCTCAGCTCCTCGAAGAAAGGGGGGTATTACGGCAATGAAAATAAAGCTGAGCAAATGAGCTGGTGCAAGATTTTTGTGTGGCTTGGGTCAGCTGCCATGAGGGTTCCTCCTGCAATGGGGGTGTCCCCCATTCTATAGCAGCACCTTCACCCTGAGTGAGCAAACACACAGCAGCTAAGAACTCAGTCAAATGAGGAAATATTAGCTGGAAACACTTTCCTAATCGGCAACCCCATGGCCACAAAACTCTTGGCAGAACAAGTTCTAGACACTGGAGAATTTAGGATTCATCAAAGCATCCATTTCCGGCTGTTATCTTAGTTATCATAAATACCTAGCCCTATTGCCATTCAAGCTGGTTACCTCAATGTGGTAATTCCTTTATGGGGTTCCCTCTTCTCCTCAAAATAATACTTATTTAGATGGTATGTTAGTATACAAACATACACACACACACACACACACACACACACACACACAACCAGTGGGACAAGGCAGAAAATTGGAATGATGAAGAAGTCAACATCTGTTTCGCCCTCCGGATGTTACCCAGGGCTTGCTTTTCTTTTTTTAAGCCACTAATCATTCTAAAAATATAATTTAATAGTTTTCTAATAAGTGGTAGGGTGTATTTTCCTAAGCAATTTTCCACATTTACCCTAAGTAGCACTATGAAAGTTTAATCATCTACAACTTGCTCGTACAGCAATAATGACTGAATCATTTCCCAAGAAAGTGGATGTAAAGGATGCTTCCAATCTCTTATTATAAACAAAACAGGAGTGGGCATAGTTACTGTGCAGCCATCTCTTCCGTGTTGAAAGGAGTGTTTCCTAAGGGCTGCTTCTTGGAAGCGTTATTTGCAGCGCCAGATACTAGAACCTGCGAATGAAGACGGCCATTGAGCAAGAGAGGGTGGAAGAATTTATTTCGATACACATTTTTGAAAGCTCAGTGAAGGACAGAGCACCACACCACACCCCATCAGACTAAAATCCAGTGATAAAATTTCAAGGCAAAAGAAGTACAATCAGGTACTTCGCCACCGGGTCAGCAGCTGCCAACAGTGAACTTCAAAAGTCCCAGGGATTTACTGACTGAAGGGACAAGCAACAAAGACATGCACCCCCACCCTTTCATTAGCACTTCTCAGGGTTTTCATTAGCACCTCCAGCAGGATTTTTCAAGTATCTGGGTTAGCTATAGACTTATGACTGAAGTAGAATAATCTCAGCTATAATGAGACCCCTTTCCAATTTCTATGAACCAGGCGAGGGAGGAATAAATGATGACCAAAAATCTGACCTGTAGAAATTTGGGGAATGGTTTGTTTTGCCAACATCATGAGTTTATTCCAAATTAGCACCCTTTCTTCTTTATTGGAGCCACACCCAGCATTGCTCAGGAATTCCTTGGGGCTCTACACTCAGAAATTACTCTTGGCAGTGCTCAGGGGACCATACAGGATGCAGGGGATTGGCTGCCTGCAAGGCAAGGTCTGCCTTACCATCTGTCAGACCCTCTCTCCAGAAAATATCACATATTATCAAAGATCATTTAAATTAGTCCTGCCCTCTCCCTCGAACCATGAAGGGGTCCGGTCATGGGCTGGACAACATCAACAGATGCAAAAAAGAACACTCTGAGAGCCAAAGTATCGGTAGGGTATATGCCTTGCATGTTCTACCTGGGACAGACCCAAGTTCAATTCCTGGCATCCATATGGTCCCCTGAGCCTGCAGGAGAGAGAGAGGGGAGCATTCTTTCAAGGTCCTGGTAGCATGTAGGATATGATCAGTAATGACAATGACCACAGGAATTACCATTGTCTAACTGCAGCAGGAGATACAGAGGTAAAACTCACAAAGACATCAACATAGAAATGAAAATTAAATTTCTGCTTAATCATCCCTTTGTAGAGAAAAAAACAAGTACTTTATACACAAGGCAATATCATCTTTTAATAGCTCTAAGACACATTCCTGCTGCTTCTCTGCTGGAGGAATAGGATTAGTGGCCTAAGAGGGAAGAGCTTAAACTGATTAGTTGAGCAGGCAAGTAAGTGGGGGGAAAAGAGACTCCCAATCTTCAGGGAACAAATGCCCCTACCCACCCTCCCATATGAAGTCCAGTTTGACCCAGCACTCCAGCTCTGTGGAGTGCTTTACTAGCCCATGAGGAGTGTATTTAATCTTCTGATTTTAAAATGGTCTGCAAATGGCAGGGATCAGGTTAAGATCAGCGCAAAAGGTTAAATCCCACAAAGTGATTACAGCAGGGGCAGCCACTGTTTGCCTATCCATTTACTCAATAATCTTTATTAAGCAACCGCTACACCACATACTGTGATACAGGAGCCATAGCCAATATAGAATATGGCCGCTGCTGTATTGGAATCATTCAAAAGGCAAGGAATGTCTTTTTGAGTTTGCTTAAATGCACCTTCAGTGTGTTAGACAGCAAGGTATGGTAGGGGTTCTGCCCATCATTTTCATTTCACAAAGAAAACCCAAGTCTAGACTAACACAAGAATAAAAGGCAGTAGTTAGGTCAATATTTCCACCACACATACACATAAATGTTGAGAACCTAAAGTCCAAGACAAATCTTCCGGATAGACCATCTGGTGCCTTGGATGGTGATATAAGCCAGGGAGAAGGGGTCTAGCTCTATTCCATACCTAAAGGCAACACAGATGGATGCAGAAACCCAATTCCCAGAGACCACAGATACCTAAAGGTCTAAAGTCAAGGCTTCGCATCTGCTGACTTTCTGAAAATAGTCTACAAAACTGGGAGGCAGCCACAGACACCAAAGATCATCTTCGTTCTTCCCAGAAAAGAAAGCAGACTCCATTTCAGAATCAAATCCAATGATCATCATTTCCTTTTTGCAAAGGAGTGGGTCCCTATGGCAAAAAGACAGCCCAACTATTACACAAACAAAAATACACTGGGAGCTGGCCCAAAGGGTACGTGAATGTTGGCTTGGACTATACTTAATGGAAAGACTCTCCAGTATGAAATCTAAGGTACAGCTCTTTGATCAGAGATCCATGAATGCCATCCCAGCCCCCCAGCTGCTGAGGGCATCTCTTGAGAGCACAGTACACAAAGCAAGCTACCTCTACTGCACCCTGTTAAAGCCAGTTGGCAATGACTCATGTCCTTGAGATATTCATGTTTAACACTGAAAATCCCAACTGCTGAGAGCCAGAAAGGATGAAGAGACAGCATGCACCTAACCCAACATGGCTAACCCAAGTTTGAGCCCTAGCTAGCACTGTGGTCCTCCCAACTGCCATCAGGAGTCATCCCTGAGTACAAGCCACGGTTGGCCCCCAAACCCAAAACTTAACTAAAATCCAACTGCTAAGGGTATATATTTCTAGGAGGGTCTGAGAGAGAATATATTGAACAGCAAAGTACCTAGCAGGTACCCAACCCAGGTTTAAGTTCTAGAACTGGATGGTCCCTTGAACATAACCAAGTGCCACACTTGGGGGCCCTCGCACTGTTCAGGATGGCCTGGGAGACCTGGGTATCACAGGGCCCAAGTACATTACTCAAGCAAGTGGGTACCTTCTCGATTCAGGGTTTCACCCCACTTTAGTCTTCTAGACTTCCTCTAACCCAGGAGTAGGTAGGAGTTACTGGAATGGGGTCAATCAGGTACAATTATTCCCTCAAAAAAATTTAAGCAGAAGACCCATGTTTTGGGACATTTGGAGGTTGGGCCACTGAGGAGGCAATGTAGTTCCTGTCCCACAACCATTAGTACTAGTAAAGAAAAACAGATATAGGGAAGGACCCTGGAATAAGCCCGGGGCGGGGGAGGGGGGGGAGGTCAAGCTGGGTCCAGAGACCAAGATCTAGGACCTCAGTAGCATGGCAGCATTTCCTGTCTCATCCAAACGAAAACTTGACTTCCAGAACATAAGCTCATTGGAGCAGGCAGCTGTTATTTGTACCCAGGAAGCTACAGTCATCTGCTTAATCATTTAAAAGCTAATATCCGAAGATTTATAACCCCAGCAGAATAGCTCAGAAGCTGTTTCTTTTTTACTAGCATGGACTAAAATAGGCTTCCAATTGCCATTCCCTATTTCAGGGCTCCCCGGAGCCCTTTTCTGAGACACAGCCCCACGTAGAGAAGAAAGTTTAAATAAGCAGTAATCGAGTTACCTCTCCCCGCCCTCCAGGCTGAGCTTCGAAAACCTACAGAGCTCAGGTGAAAGGGCTGAATGTCTCGTCCTCTAATTCAGAAGTCAGCTCAGGGGCTCAGAACACAAACCAGAGGCCTTGAGACAATGGGGACAAAGTGCCTTACAATGTGAGATGCTGAACTTGGACACAGCAGGCGCGCAGGCAATGCACAGAGAACATCCAGCCTCTGGTCACCATCTCCACTGCCCCGAATGTCAGCATGTCATGTGGGACGGGGTGTGGATTAAAATAGGCCTGAAATGGGCTCAAGCCAGAGCACAGTGGGGAGGGCATTTGCCTTGAATGCGGCCCACCCAGATTCAATCCCCTGCATCCTCAGCCTGCCAGGAGTGATTTCTGAGTGCAGAACCAGGAGTAATCCCTGAGTGCCGCCAGGTGTGGCTCCCAAACAAAACGAGGGCCTGATTATCCACGCACCTACCAGGCTCAAGCTTTCCCCTTTTCCCACAGAACCTTGCTGTTCACCCATACCACCAGAATGGAAGCACACAGTTCTCGCAGCATTCACATGCTAGGACGAGAAAACTGAGACAATTATGAGTGGGCAGCGCAGAGGAGCAATACCATGTGCCCTGTCAAACTACCAGGTACCCCAATGTAGCATTAAATAATTAACGATGGGGCTGGATGAAGGTGGATGCCATCCCAGGCCACGTGGCTACGCAACCCCCATCCAGCCGGCGGGTCCCAGGCCCAGGTGAACGGCAGAATCAGATTCATCCAGAGACAGGCATCAGGAAGCATCAACTTTATTCATCCCTATCCACCACATGTATGGTTTCTATCATAACCTTTCAAGCACAGCCATACTTTGCTAGCCCTGCGTCTTAACTCCTTTCAGCCATCTTCCCTTTGGGCTCTATGCTGGTCAAAGACCAGAACGCAGAGACCCAAAAGCCAGCGAACCCAGCAGGGCAAAAGACCCTAATCCCCTCGCTCAAAGGCCTATCTACCTATTCCAAGACCCCTCCCAGGAATGGGCAGGGTCTTGCAGGTAAGGTCACACATAATATCTGGTTCCCAAGACCCCTCCCAGAAATGGGTGGGTCTCAGGTAGCTACACCTAAATCCAGGGTGGAGTTACACCCCAACACACATTGTAGGTGAAGAGGGGTGCCGGGGGTCCCCATGCACCAGCAGATAATCCCTCCAGCTAAAGGGCTCTTCCATGAACTTGCTCTGACTTTGGAGGGTGGAAAGATATGTGCAAAGTGGTTCCCCTTGGTTTGTCTGAATGAGGGACATCAGCCCCATCACCATGATCTTTCATGCCTGCTTGGGTACCCACTGAGCTGCCTCTCCCCTTGATGCCCACCCAGGCTGCTCTTCAGCAGAGACTCTCCTGAGCCTCTTCCCCACTTACTGATGGGAACCACCTCGGCCAGCCACCCTAGTGCTTTGTGCAAAAGGCCGGTTGGTACAAGAACCATTTAACCACACTGTCCTGTGCCCAGAAGAGATAGCACATCAGAAGGACATTTGTCTTGCACGCCGTCAATTCGGGACAGGTGGTGGTTCAAACCGACATCCCATATGGTTCCCTGAGCCTGCCAGGAGTAACCCTGAGCGCCACCGGGTATGACCCAAAAACCAAAAAAAATAACTAAGTAACAAATAATTAAAAATAACACTGTCCTCAGGCTTCTGTCCCCTCCTGGGCAAGTGCACAGGCAAGGCCAGAGTGCCAGGACGGCCGCCTGAGCTTTGGTTACCAGGATCTGTTTTCAGAGCCCAAGAGGAGCCTCTGTGTGCCCCCACACCCACCCATGAACCCACATGGGAGGGGGCGTCCCTTGTCTGTGTGTGTTTTCTGAACCTCTGTAACCAAAGAACCCGATGTGGCCATGTGATAAGGGAGCCCTGCCCTAAAAACCCAAGTGTCCGGTTCCAGCCGTGGCGGCTCACGTTCCAGGCTTTCACACACGCACAGGACAGGAGGGAAGAGCCTAAAAATAAGAGGTGCAGCCGGGAGACACCCAACACCCAATCAAAGCCCAGCAACAGCGGGGGTGGGTGGGAGCCAGCCCAGCAGTTTGGGGGAGCTGGGCCAGATGCTCAAGTTGAGTTGGGGAGGAATGTGGAGAGGAAGGAACCACCCAGCCACTGTGCGCTGTCAGCAGCCTGGGGGAAGATGCAAGAAGGCAGGAGTTGGACATTGGGAGGCCAAGGACAAATCTCCCAGCATGGGGGGTGGGGTGGGGGGAGGATGCAGCAGCCCCATCCAAGTCCTGGAGGAACAGGGTGGTCCCATCTTCCTTCCAGCAGGCTAGGGGGGAAAAAAGCAGCAAGAGGAAGGAGGCAGGAGCCCCTGGATCCCAGGGTAGGGTGGGGACCATAGGGTTTCTCCCCACATTTAAGGAGCCCGCAGGAATCCACCCCAGACAGAGCCAACCCCAAGGAAACTCAATCTCAGTAGCAATTTATTTTCTTGACGCTTTTCTCTTTTTAAAAAAACCAGGTCGAGAAAAGTTGCACCGTCAAACTTTCGGAGACAAAAATAAAACTTGTTCTGTACCTGCTGCCAGAGGCCTGAGGTAATCCATTTGGGGACTGTCCCTGGCAAGGGGAAAGGGACTCAAGATTTTGCAAGGATGCTGCGGGCCAACCGGCTGCCCCGAGGGTGTTCCAGAGAGAAACCACCAATGGCCACTGGCTCAGCCAGGGACCTGACACCCTCTCCAAAGAGACCCTTCCTCCCTCCCCAACTCAGATGCCATTTCCAAAGGCTTTGCCACATGCCCCCATCCAGACCTGCCCCAGATGAGGCCCTGGGTGTTCACGCAAAGGATCTTGTCTAGGGGGAAGGAAACAGGGCTGGAGCTTTTCAAGTTCAGCTGCTCTCCACAAAGCTGCTGACTCAAGCTGGGAGTAATTTTACAACTCCGTTATCTAATGCCGGTGATTCATTGACTGCCCACCCCCGCCGCTGTCAACCTGCTCCCGGGAAGGTGCCAACTGCCTGCTGCAAAGAGGCTAAAGGTGTGCACAGACGGTTTGTAGCATGCACACAACCACACACTCACACACACACACACACACACACACACACACTCACTCATGAACAGCAAGACAGTGATCTCGAAGGCGGCGCCTCTCTCGGCTAAATGGGAACCTGGCATAATTTGTGGACAGCTGGTATGAAACGTCAGTATTTAAGCAAAGATTCAGTCTCGTGAATTTCTTCTAACCTGTTCCTGGGGCACCCCCACCCCAAACAGTGCTTGTGGGTTACTTCTAGCACAGTTCTGGAGAAAGGGAGATGGGTATTCATTTCTGGCTGTGCTTGGAGCACTGTGGGGAACTGGGAATCACATCTCACACCCAAAGCCCCTGCATGCAAAGTCCACGCCTGTGCCATGTCCCAGACAGTCTTCTTGAGAACAAGCGAAAGTGTCTGTACCCACATGATGCTAAATAACAGTCCATTATCCAAAATGAAGTCACTGCCTTTTCCCTTGAACAGACATTTGCTCTGATGGCGCTCCAAACTATTGATGCCTTAACCAGTAGTCAAGGTGCCTTACTGTGCCAACGAGCATCATACTATGGCACTGTGAATATTCCCTCCCCTGACTTCTTGTTTATCCCACCTGAATGATCAGAACTGCCCACACCTGGAATGGGCGGGTAGAGGAGTCTGTCTGAGAGGAGAGAGGGAATAAGGAGAGCTAGAGAAAGGAGAAAGACAGACACAGCTAAGATATGGAGAGCAGCAGAAAGAGGCTGCTTAGCTTAGAAGCCACTTGGCACATGGCAGCTAGGGCCTTGTTATAAATCTAAATTTCTCCTGAAACTTCAACTGACTGCCTTTGGATCATTTCTCCACCATTATCCTGCATCCTATAGACTGCTGAGCAAAGGGGCTGCAGGAGCCAGCCAAGCAGAGAAAGGCTTCACCATATCCCTAACTAGGACTTAATATTTTATATTTAAGCAACAATGCACCATGATGAATTTTTGTGTTTGGGGTCAATTTCCATTTTAGAATCTTGAGAGGGGATTAACACACGTCTGCCGCATTCAGGAGAGATGCTTTTCAAGCAGCTACTCTTCCCATGAAACATTTTCACTTTCCTAACTACCAAACCAGGGTGACTCACACTTAACTATTTACAATGATTACTAATGGCAAAACCCAAGCTTTCAAGCGAGTAGGAATTTTGGAAAACTGGCATCGGCTGAAAAAAAAAAAAAAGCTTGACAGATGTTCTGGAACATGTGTATGTGTGAAGGGGGTTGGTGGCAGTGCTCAGAAATCACTCCTGGAAGTGTTTGGGGGGACCTTATGTGATGTCCCAGGGATGGCACCCGCCCTTCCTCAGCTCTCACTCAGGTCCCCACAGCAATGACATGACCCACACCCCATCCAGCTTGCCAAAGAAAACCTTTTAACAATCAAATGTCTATTACTGGATGAAAATGAGAAATGTGGCCATTTAAAAGACCTAGAGGAATAATAGAGAATGCTCTCTGTTCACAAGCCAAGGAAGAGATTTTATACAAGCACATAAACTGGGATTTAATGCTAGACACAAACTAACGGAACACAAGGTCTCAAAACCCTACAATATGACGAGCCTTCAAGACCTCTCTTGAGAGGCCCAAGCTTGAGCCCTAGCACTGACTGTTCCCCAAGCACCGTGCCAGATGTGGCCCAAAAACAAAGAGATAAAACCCACTAGAAACTCATTAACTATCATTATCAGAGAAGAATGTCTCCCATTATCAGAATATATTCAAATCCTCTTTCCTTTTCCATTATGCATGGAGTCACACGTGAGCCACTTCCAAGCAGCTGAGAGCCCCCATTACTTAATCAAGTCAGATAGTGAAAGATTTCTAAAGTGTAGATAGAGCACCATTTTGCAAAGAGGTCACTTGCCATGAAATGATGTATTTCATAGAAATATGTACAGGGCCCGTTGTTTTCCTTAATACCGATTAATACCAATTTGAGGTGGGGGGCACACCTGGTGGTGCCTAACAATCACTTCTGGCAGGGTTCAGGGGATCTTATAGGTTGCCGGGGATCAAACCCAGATAAGCCACACGCAAAGCCAGCACCCTCCCCCTCTGTGCCATCGCTCCACCCCCCCTCAATTTTTTTCTAATATGGTTAATGTTGGCAGAGAAAATCTACAGAGAAGTGAGGAATAGGGTTCAAGTGGTAGGACACCTGCCTCTCTGTGAGAGGCTCTAAATTTAGCCCCTGCACCCCATAAGAGTCCCCAACACTATGACCACTAGACCAATGAACAGCAACTCCATATAAGCAAATACTGTATTTTCTGCTCTAGAAGATGCACCTGACCATAAGATACACAGAGTTTTTAGAGGCTCTCCTCCTCTGCACTCAGCTCCAGATGGCATTTGCTCCCTAAAATGCATCTTTTGGGTAAAAGTGCATCTTGTGGTATGAAAAATAAGGTACTCTTTGGAGTATCTGCTTTATTAGTATCATCCCAAATATGATCATTTTTTAGAATAAAGGGGTCCTGGGACCTACAAGTATCGTCAACCAGGGCCTCATAGTGAAAAAGCCTAGAACACGGTTCCCTCTTCAAACAAGGCCCCACAGGGTTCACTGGTCACTCAGAAGCCCGGCTTGCAAACTAAGATTCTTCTCTGTTGCCTCTTGGATCCGAAGTTCTGAGACTAAAACCAGTCTGTCAACTTCTCTCTCACTGCCATTTATTCACCTGCTCTTTCACAATGGAATCAATTGTTTGGGACTTCTCTAGATACCAGAAGTTCCTCGGTACCAGATCCTCATGGGGCTTACACCCAACTGGCACCAAGGGTCACTAAAGCTAACTAACCACCCCACCCCCAGGTACGCCTTGATGTTTTTGGTTTGTGGATCACACCCGGTGATGCTCAGGCGCTACTCCTGGCTCTGCACTCAGAAATCACTCCTGACAGGCACGGGGGACCATATGGGATGCTGCGAATCGAACCACCATGTGTTCTGGGTTGGCTGCGTGCAAGGCAAATGCCCTACCACTGTGATATCTCTCCAGCCCCACTCCAAGTGTTCTGATAACTTCCCACAGGGCGCTAGATCCAAATATAAACCCCAAATTTGTGTGAAATTGAGAGTTCTTGGATCTAGATGCGAAGGCTATTACCCATACAGGATGTTTTGTTTGTTTCTTTACCCCATCTGTCATTGCAACCCTGAGAAAAAGATGATGCTCAAAGACAGACCTATCTTTAACAGGGGCCATGCAACACTCAATCACCCCCTTTGAAAATCCTTTTTTCCACTCACAATAAAGCTCTGAGGACACCAGCTCCCCATTCCTCATGTGCAGGGGAACCTGGAGACCAACCAGGGAGAAGCCAGGGCCACCCTCTGGCCAGGATGAAGCCAGACTTTGTGGGTCTCCTAGCAAAAACTCAGTCAACAAGCAACAAGCAACGCTGTGGAAAAGCCGTTAAAAGATTCCAAGAGGAAACTCAAAGATAATTGTCCATTAGTTACACAGGCTGAACACAAATGGCTGCTTCAGAAATTCAACTTCCTAACAAGGTTTTCAAATTCAATCACTATTTAAAGAAATTTAAAAAATTAAAATCCACCCAGCAGCCACCACCATGCCCAGAAAAACTAGCTAGGAAAAAAAAAATGGTCGTGAGGGAAACAGGGTTCCAAATATAAGAAATGTCCCGTGACTTGGTGGTGCCAATCTTGCCATTTTCCACAGCAAAACTTGGGGGTGTCCAAGTTCCTAAGTAAACCCATCTGTAGAAGGGAAGAGGGCATGGAGTTAGGGGGGGCAGGGAAAGGAAAGAGTCTCAGATGCTGAACTCTTGCCAGGGACGTCTGAGTGAGGCCTAAACTGGCTCCACAGAGGATTCTTCCACTCGGCATCCATCTAAGCAGCAGACAGGTAGGAAGATCCAAAGACCAGGCCAGGTTCTCAGCCTCTGCATGTTGAGCATCAAGGCTGGGAAGTGAGACAGGCCCAAGGCAAGGCCCTCCTACCCAACTGGGCCTCTTCCTGTCTATCCCAGACTTCACACTGGACTGAAGGGGGCGGGTTCTCTGGCTTCTGCTTCCTCCTCTGTTTACAGGGAACTTCAACACATAGTCTGAAAAAATAGCTCCATGCATGCTGACCCCTGCCTTGAGGGAAGGTTATAGTGCATCTTCTACCCTCCCTGTCCCACCTCCTCCAAAAAATTCAGGCCATAGATACCCAAGACACAATGAACCAAAGGAGTGAGGAGGAAGAGAGAAGTTGCTATTGGCAATACTGGATTCAGCTTGTGTGTAAGCTCAGAATGCAGCCAACACCTGGATTCTCCCCCCACCCCCAACACCTCCACTGTTCTTCTAAGGCTTGTCCAGGCTTCAAGTATAGCCTCCTCTGACTTCCATCTGAATCCCCATCACATGCGGGCAGGGATATGTGAGTGTCCCACCTGGGCACTCCGGTTTCCTACTGCCATCCAGGTCTCTTCACAGCAGGCTGAGTCAAGATGGAAAATGGATCAGCCAAGCCCTCTTCCCCCAAACCCACACCCACTTCTACAGCTTTCAGAGCGGCAAAGAGGGAAATGTTTTAAGAAGCTTTCCTTTGAAAGGCAGGCCCAGGTTCATGGATGACTTGAGGGGTATAGCACCGAATAGGTCAAGGAGAGATCACTGTTCAACCATCTTGGGACTAGAGAAATTGCCATACAGGTAAAACTCTGGCTTTGCATGCAGAGGATCCCTGATTTGATCTCTGGAACTGCTTATGGTATCGCTGGTACCATCAGGAGTAATCCCTATGCACAAAACTAGGAACAAAGCAATCTACTGAGTGTGACCAAAAACAAAACAAATCAAAAAAAATCATATATATATATGTACATATATACATATATATATGTGAAGCTGGTGAGATAGTACAGCAGGCAAGACACTTGTCTTGCATAAAGCCAACTCAGATTCGACCCCCAGTACCCTATATGGCCCCTCCCTACCCTACACTCCCAAACACTGCCAGGAGTGATTCCTGAGCACAAAGTCCAAAAATTATATAGGTTTGTATACATAAATATCTATCAAAATCTGTTTTCTCTGCTGTTCCTATAATCCGAGCTACTTTGGAAACATTGGTCTGAGCAATATACCACTCGAGTGTGGTAAACAATATAGCCCCATTTTAGAAAATAAAAGCAGAGAATAGATTATTCATCTCTCATGCAAAAATTTCTACTTTTAACATCCTGGCATATTTGCACTGCTTTTTCTTTCTTGCTAAGTATTTTAAGGAATTTACGCAACACATAGTAGAGTAGAAAGACAGATGCAAAAGAAACACCAATGACAACACAAAATAGCATTAACATTAGGGGAAAAAAAATATTCTGGGTATCTTTCTACTCTGTATATAGGGATGGCAGCAGAAGGTAGACAGAAATAATTTGATAAAAATGGGGCTTCCACCAACTATTTGGTTAAATTTAAATGCATTTCTCCAGGAGCAAAATGAAATGTAAGATGATGAAAATGTTCAACTGGATTCTTTTTCCCCTCCGAAGAGCTTGTTTTAGGCCAACCTGGTTGAAATGACTTTGAAAGAGGGACTTTGAAAGAGCTGCTCCTTCTTCCCTGTCTCCAGGGTTCCGTGCAGTTACAAACCTAGACACTGTGAAACAAAGGCTGCTTTCACATAATGTCCCAGTCCTGTCATTTCCACAATTACCAGCAGTTCTACCTCCATTTAACGAGGCTCTGCCTCCAACTGTCTGTCCCCAGCTCCCTTGTTCTATTCCCCATGTGTACCTGGGTGCAAATGCAAATACTGAGTCTGTAGAGGTGGGGCTCCTCGAAGAGAATTCAGTTACTGCTCTCCCTCAACGGGTGCTCCTGAAAACACCTTTTACTTTTATAACATTTTTCATTTTATAACTTTTGCATTTTGCTACAGTATGAAGTATGTCCCTTCCCTGACCTACTGATCCTCTCATTTCACAACTTTTAATCTAATAATCTCAAACCTTATGTGCCTGGAGCCCGAGGAAAGGAAATCATGAGCCTCATACCATCTCATGAATTGCCCTTTCTGTTTGAGACTTTAAGGAATTTCACTCACCTGTGAGCTATAAGTCTTCAGGAGCAAAACACACACACACACACACACACACACACACTCTCTCTCTCTCTCTCTCTCTCTCTCTCACTCACTCACTCACACACACACACACACACACACACACACACACAATGAATGTAAAAGAGAAACTAAAAGACAACCAAGGATAACTTCAATTTCAAATTCCAAGCTGCTATCACACTGTGCTAGGATTGTCCTGGCACCAAAAATATCTAGTTAATTATTTGTAGCCAATTACCATTTATAACTCATTTCCTCAAACTAATACCTTCTAACTTCTTTTCACAGCTCAGAACTCTTAAGGTTTTTTTAAAAAGTGTTTTTGGCCCTTCAAAACCTCTCTCCACTGGCCTGGAGCCATAGAACAGTAAGTAAAGGACTTGCCTTGCACATTGCTGACCTGGGTTCAGTCCCCGGCATCCCATATGGTTCCCTGAACAACACCAGGTGTGATCAAGCCCTGAATACCATTGGTGTGCCTCTCCCCAAATCAAAACACAATTAGTTAATGCTCACAATAATATGTACATCTCCTCCTCATAAAGTCTCAAAAACATGTTTTTAGGACAATGTGCTTCATTTTTTTTTTCACTTTAGGGGAGGGAGCATATCCAGTGTTACTCAGGGATCACTCAAGTGGTACTCAGAAGAAAATATGGGGTTCTAGAGAGCAAACCTGCATGTAGGTCAGCCACCTACAAGGCTAGCACCCTGCCTACTGTACAATCTCTGGCTCACTGTTATATTTCTAAATGGATACTTTGAGCAAAACACAAAGCTCAAAATTGAGGAATGCCCATATTTTCCAAAAGAGCTGAGTCAGTCAACATTTCCACCAACGATGAATGAGTCTCCCTTTCTCTCTCTTTTTTTTTTTTGGGGGGGGGTCACACCGGGCAGCACTCAGGGGTTACTCCTGGCTTCATGCTCAGAAATCGCTCCTGGCAGGCTCAGGGGACCATATGGGATGCCGGGATTCGAACCACCATCCTTCTGCAAGCAAGGCTCTACCTCCATGCTATCTCTCCAGCCCTGAGTCTCCCTTTCTCTCCACAACAGTGCCAGCACTGATTGTTTTCTTTGCTTGCTTTAACCTTTCCACTTTCCTTTTCTACTCCTGTTTTTCTTTTTAATTTTATTTAAATTGCGTCATAGCAAGGTTGTTCATAATACAGTTTATTCTCCACAGATAAAGTTGCTCATGATTGAGTTATAGTCATTCAATTCACCCTCCCAGATGTCCTCTTCTCTCCCACCCAACCTCCCGTGCTTGCCTCTGGGACAAACATATTCATTCTCTTCTTTCCTTCCTTCTTTCCTTCCTTCTTTCCTTCTTTCCTTCTTTCCTTCCTTCCTCCTTTCTTTCTTTCTTTCTTTCTTTCTTTCTTTCTTTCTTTCTTTCTTTCCTTCCTTCCTTCCTTTCTTTCTTTCTTTCCTTCTTTCCTTCCTTCCTTCCTTTCTCTCTTTCTCCCTTCCTCCCTCCTTCCTCCCTCCTTCCTCCCTCCTTCCTCCCTCCTTCCTTCCTTCCTTCCTTCCTTCCTTCCTTCCTTCCTTCCTTCCTTCCTTCCTTCCTTCCTTCCTTCCTTTCCTTTCCTTTCCTTTCCTTTCCTTTCCTTTCCTTCCTTCTCTCTCTCTCTCTCTCTCTCTCTCTCTCTCTCTCTCTCTCTGACAAACATATTCTCTCTCTTGGACAAACATATTCTCTCTCTCTCTGGGACAAACATATTCTCTCTCTCTCTCTCCCTCCCTCTCCCCTTTTTTTGACACTGTAGTTTGCAATACTGTTAATGAAAGAGCATGCCACGTTATCCCCTTTAGCACTGGTTGTTCTTGTTATTTTTGATGTGTGCCAATTTCTGTGGTATGAGGTGATATCTCATTTCTGCTTTGATTTGCATCTCCCTGATGATTAATGATGTGAAGAATGTTTTCATGTGCCTTTTGGCCATCTTTATTTCTCCTATATTCATTGCAGCACTATTTGTAGTAGCCAGAATCTGGAAACAACCCAAGTTTCCGAGAACCCAAGTGGATAAAGAAACTGTGGTATATCTACACAATAGAATACTATGCAGCCATTAGGAAAATTAAATCTTAAAATCTCTTAACCATGGATGGATATAGAGAATATTATGCTGAGTGAAATGAGTCAGAGGAAGAGGGATAGTCATAGAATGTTTATACCCATTTGTGTGAGATATATATATAAATATATATATATTATGGTAATAATATGAGACAACAGAGATGAAGGCCAGGAGGACTAGTCCATGGCAGGAAACTGTGGCAAAGAGGGGGGGAGTGCAGTTAGGGCAGAGAAAGAACCACTGTGACAATGACAGTTGGAACTGACCACTCTGGACAAGAACTGGCACTGACTGAAAAGAAATAAAGTGATATGCATAATACCTCTTCAGAAATAATATTGCAAAGCACAATGTGGAAAAAGAAAAAAAAGAAGGGGTAGAAGGAGGAGGAGGAAGAGGGAAATGTTTGCAGCAGAAACAGGCAGGGGGAGGGTGAGAGGGAAACTGGGGACACTGGTGGTGGGAAATATGCACAGGTGAAGCTTGCTGGAGGATGGTATAACAAACTCAGTCATGAACAACTTTGAACTGTGTATCTCATGGTGATTCAATTGAAGAATTTATTTTTAAAAATAAAATTGGGGCCGGGAAGGTGGCGCTACAGGTAAGGTGTCTGCCTTGCAAGCGCTAGCGTAGGACGGACCAAGGTTCAATCCCCCGGCGTCCCATATGGTCCCCCCAAGCCAGGAGCGACTTCTGAGTGCATAGCCAGGAGTAACCCCTGAGCATCAAACGGGTGTGGCCCAAAAACCAAAAAAAAAAAAAATAAATAAATAAAATAAAATAAATTGGGAGGTTTATTATTGAGCCACACCCACCAATGCTTAGGGATTACTCCTGGTGGTGTTAGGGTTATTAGAGTGCTAGGAAGCAAACCTTGGTCAGCCAACATGCAAGGCAAGCACCCTATTTGCTGTCCTATCTCTCCAGCCCAAAGATCAAACTTTTTAACTACTTAATCCTCATCAGAATTTTCTCCTTAGAGATTATACACTGAAAAATGTGACATGCTCTGATGTAATAAAATTGCACGTGAAGAGATTAATATTTCCCCCAGAGCTGCCGGCAAGCAGGACGAGAGGAAAGGGAGATGTGAAATAACCTCAAACTTCCGCATTGAGGAGCAGAAAGCATGAAACCAATTCAGACAGAGGAGTGTGGTGGGCAAAATCCAAACTACACGGCACTTTGCTAAACCTGTCTCCCCGGCTCCACCCCTCCCCACCCCCAAAAAAGGTTCAAAGGTGTTTCTGTACAAAGAGTCGTGAAATGGAGGCCAGAGACACAGTCCAAAAGACTAAGCAGGCACTCAGGAATACAGGAGACTTGGGCTCAAATCCAGGTACTATACCTGGTCCCTGCTTGGTTGGAGTTCAGAGTTTTGGAGCCGTACCCAGTAATGTTCGGGAGTTACTCCTAGCAGTACTTGGGGGACCCAGATGGGATACCAGGGTCAGCCACGTACAAGGCAAATGCCCTATCTGCTGTACTATCACTCAAGCCCCACTTACTCATGATTTTTGAGATCTCTTAATAATCTACCTTTCTCAATGACACACATGCGACCTCTCTACTATCCCAGTCCCCCTGATCTGCACAGACCAAGGCCTTCCCTGAAACTTGGGCACTAGGATTTTTGAGATCTCTTAATAATCTACCTTTCTCAATGACACACATGCGATCTCTCCACTATCCCAGTCCCCCTGATCTGCACAGACCCTGAAACTTGGGCACTAGCCTAGTACTATGGGATCTTCCACTTCTTCCTAGAACATACAGGGCGCTTCAAAATCTTAACTGTCCAAAGTGCTCCCAGTCTAACAATAGCCATCCAGAATCACATAGGCTTTACCTGTTTAAAGTGGACAACACACACACCAGCACTTTTCTTTGCTATTCATTAAATTTGGAGAGGGGGCAGGGGATGGGATTCCACCCAGCAGAGCTCAATGATCACTCCTGATCAGAGGAAACCCTGTGGGGTTCTGCGGCTCAATTCCAGGTCAGCCAAGTGCAAGGTAAATACCTACCCTACTGTGCTTCATCTTTCTGGCCATCCATTGATACTCACACTTTGGTTTTCGGTCCCCCAAATGTAGTTTACACTTTCTCCATCTTCCAATTAAGAAGTATACATTACACTTCAGTCAGATATTCCACCTTTGGAAAATGTATTGATTGTTTCTTAGCATAAACACCTGCTCCTCCCTCTACACCCCCCCTCCCCAGAATTTACCACTTCAGATTAGGGGCCTCAGTGTTGTTTCAAGCTCTTCTAGGCCTGGTCATATAGCCACCCCCTTCCTCCATTCCCTGAGACCCGGGAAATCAACCATCTCTCGGGCTATCCCCAGCCTTTTTCTATGCAACAGCCAATCCAAACCCACTAGCGTGGAACTTGTTTGCAGGACTGCAGTGTTCTTTGTTTAGTTCTAAGCAGAATTTCCCAAATATTCTTCCTCTTCCGAGTGGAAGGGTGGAAGGTGGAAAGGGTACAGTAGACTCAGGTGCAATTGAGGGGTGCTTTTCTTTGAAAAGGCAGACTTCTTTTTGTTTCTTTTTGAGCCACACTTGGTGGCACTCTGAGGTTTCTCCTGGCTTTGTGCTCAGAAATTACTCCTGACAAGCTCCAGGGATCATATAGGATGCCAGGGAATGAACCCAGGTTGGCCATGTGCAAGGCAAACAATCTCCTTGCTGTGTTATCGCTCCAGTCCCGCAGGTAGATTTTAAGTGGAATGCCAAGTGAGATTTGGTTTGGTTTTGTCTGAAAAGTGGATGTTCTGCCACTGAAGTCTGAGAACCTGTGTCCTTCGAGTTTAATGCAAAAAGTGAGATAAAGGGAAGTTTAACCACAGAATTAATCCACATCCCTTTAAACCCATGAGGGTTTTGTGGTTTGGTCTGGTTTTGCTTTTTTACTATTAAGCCTGGAATGAAGAGAACTCATGTCAAAACTTATCCTTTATACCTCATATATAATATTTATCTATATGTATCTATAATCAATCCTGTCTCTCTCTATATATATTTATAGATAGATATAATCAAACTCAGATGAATCACTCCCACCTCTACTATATGATTTTGTAAAAGCCTTTAAAAAATTGAGTAGAGGAGTTGGAGTGATAGTACAGTGGTAGGGCATTTGCCTTGCACACAGCCAACCCAGGACAATCTGGGTTTGATTCCCAACATCCCATATGGTCCCCCAAACCTGCCAGGAGTGATTTCTGAGCATAGAGCCAGGAGTAATCCCCAAGTGCTGCCGGATGTGGCCTAAAAACAAAAAAAAACAAACCAAATATATATATATACATATATACATATATATGTATATATATATATATATATATATATATACATATATGAGTAGATAGGGCCTGTTCCATTCCATCCTGAGCAACATTCAAAATGGACTCAGTTTGGGGCTGTTTGAACTGCTTTGGGGTAACACATGAGTTTGAGGCTGCTGCTGTTTCCATAAAATCTTTGTCCTTCTGGGGAATATAAAATGCCAGTCTGGGCCAAGTGCTGGAAGAAATCGGAGAAGCTGGAGGTTACAGGAGCAAGAGCAAGAGGCCCTGATGGAAAGGTCTTGCGGGGAGAAAAAAGGGAGTTAGGGAAAAGAAAGACTCTCGAGTCGGCTGCTCTTAAAACATTTCTACTGCAGCTGTTGAGCTTCTTTTCATGGTCCCCCTTCCAGTAGTAGCCACAAAATAGGTTGTTAAAATGAACAGAGAATAGAAACTGCACTTCCTTGATGGAAACGGGGCTCTCCACAGCTCGAGGAAAACTGCAGGAATCAACGTTTTATTGGTTTGTTTTTAGCAGGAGCTAAAATGGACCTTTCATTAGTGTCAAAGTGGCTCATTAAGAAATTATGCCCACACATATATAACGAGATAAATAAAATATATAGACTATATACTATATAATTAAATATTATTAAATATTAAATATATTTAAATAAATATAACTTTATAAATAATGTTAATATATAAATACTCTATTTATATAATATATATATTTAATATATATAAATATATATCAATCCAAACAGAAGCTTAAAAAAGTGAGGTTTTAAAGGCTGGAGCAATAACAGCACATCAGGTAGGGCGTCTGCCTTGCATGCATCCAACCCAGGTTAGATCCATGTCATACCATATGATCCCCTGAGCCTGATAGGAGTGATTTCTGCACACCAGGAGACCAGGAGTAACCCCTTAGTGCCACTGGGTCTGGCCCAAAACCAAAACAAAACAAAAAAAAATTGAATCTTTACAAGACAGTTCACATGCTCCTTCAAGCCATCATTTTCAGATCGACTCATTGTAGGAAGAAAGATGGATTTGGTCCTAAGACAGAAAAAGCTGCAAAGATTACTAACAACGGCTATGAAGTGGGAGTCTATACTGAGAATATGAACCCTGGAAGGGTCTAGCTACAGCTGTGACCTCTGCCAAGTCAAACTCCAAAATGAGCCTATCTTGAGACTGGTGCTTGGTATCACCAAGGAACTATTTTTGATTCTGGGTTTTCTCCCATTGCTTTCGGCACAGAGAGGATCATATCAAGACTCACTTCCCCTTGACATGAGAAAGACAGAACAACAGGCAAGGGACAAGCCTTGCACAAGGCTGATTCTGGTCTAATCCCTGGAACTGCTGATGGTTCTTGAGTACTGGCTGGAGTGATCCTTGGACAGTCAGGAGCAAGACCTACATGTAAGTATCTTAAAAAGACCAGCAAAACAAATAGAACCCAATTTGGACATAGCAGTGATTACATTTTTCTGTTTGTTTCGGGGCCACACCCAATGGTGCTCAGGGGTTTCTCCTGGTTCTGCACTCAAAAATCAATCCTAGAGATTGAACCTGGGTCGGCTACATGCAAATGCCTTAGTACAACTTTAGCCTCACAGCAACTATATTTTGAAACTCTTTCACTGGCAGCAGCTTGGCAAGCAAACCTATGGAGTTGGCCACCAGGATCCTTTCATTTCCTCCTCCTACTTGGCAATCAGGAAACAACTTTATAATAAATTGATATGGCAGCCTGGTGGATTTTACTGCTATCTACCATGCTTGCCATAAATAGTTTCTGTCCCCATCTGAAAACAGCTGTAGAAAACCTTTGCCAGGAAGAGCCTATTAAAATTGCAAAAATATTTTTTTTTTGGTTCTAGTCCATTTTGCAAAAAAGGGCCTCGTCTTCGCCCCGTCACCTCCACAGAAAACTGACACGCTCCAAATACAGCTGCAAAACAACTGTAGCTCACTGGAATTATAAGAACTTCATCTGGCAATGACTTTGGAGCAGTACCCCCCCAAAAGCCCACATTTTAGAGGACAAGGTGCAGCCATGTTAGTATCTCAGCAGCATACCAATGTGCAAATGCCACAATGGTCAAAAAGAAAATTCGAGAAGCCTGAAAACCCAACACATGGAGAACCTATAGCCAGGCAGGGAGTTGGACCACTTCTGTCTTTGGTCCCATCATTCCACAAGGTGACCATTGAATAAAGCAGCCCTTTGGGGCCAAGCCAACACATAGACTATTACTCCTGCCAAAGAGTTTGTGGCTCAGTACCCCAAGACACTCATCTCTGGACATCAGCATAGCACAAGCAGGAACAAAAAAGAGACAAGTTTAGTCTAGGACCAAATAGAGCCAGCACTTTTTGTTTTGATTTTTGAGCCACACCTGGTGCTTCTTTTTTTTTTTTTTTTTTGGCTTTTGGGTCACACCCGGCAGTGCTCAGGGGTTACTCCTGGCTGTCTGCTCAGAAATAGCTCCTGGCAGGCACGGGGGACCATATGGGACACCGGGATTTGAACCAACCACCTATGGTCCTGGATCGGCTGCTTGCAAGGCAAACACCACTGTGCTATCTCTCCGGTCCCACACCTGGTGCTTCTTATAGGTTACTCCTGGCTCTGCAATCAGAGTTTATTCCTGGTGGTGCTCAGGGGACCATGATGAATGCTGGAGATTGAACTTGAGTCAGTCACATGCAAGGGAAACACCCAACCACTATGCTATAAGAAAGCCAACACTTTCTGATGAATATAGCCCAAATGCAGACAGGGATACCCCCAACTCCACCCTGAATGGAAAAAAGGATTAAAGGGAGCAGGAGAGCAGGTTAAAACTTGTAATGGAGAACATTTGTCCACATGCCTGAAATGCATGTAGGAAGAAATAGAGATGAGTTATTGACAGGATCAAAGCTACCTATCTATGACATGCCAGTTAACAGAATTGGTCACTTATGAGAAAAAACATTCAAGTTGCACCAAATATGAGGCCAGAGAAATAGTACAAAGGATGGGGTGCTTGCCTTTACATGCAGCTGATCCAGGTTTGGTCCTATCAGAGTGATTCCAGAGTGCCAGGAGTGTTGTCCCCCCCCCCCAAAATAAATAAACCAACTCCTCCTATATCTCCTGGTAAACCAAACAGCACAGGCTGCTGTGGAAATAATTAGAAATCCTGACCTGTCTACTCCAAGAGGTACCATGTTTCTAGCCCCATTTTTTTTTTTTTTTTGGTTTTTGGGCCACACCCGGTAACACTCAGGGGTTACTCCTGGCTATGCGCTCAGAAGTTGCTCCTGGCTTGGGGGACCATATGGGACACCGGGGGATCGAACCGCGGTCCGTCCAAGGCTAGCGCAGGCAAGGCAGGCACCTTACCTTTAGCGCCACCGCCCGGCCCCATCTAGCCCCATTTTTTTTCCCATCTTACTCTAGCATAACTTGAATGGAAAAAAAAAACTGTTGGATACCACTGGATGCCAAAGGATCAAACCTTCGAAAAAGATAAGACACTAAGAAAACACACACAGAGAAAAAAATAAATTTAAAAAAGAAACTTTAAGAACAAACTACTTGGGGCCAGAGTGGTAGCACAGCAGTAGAGCATTTGCCTTGCACACAGCTGACCCAGGACAGACCTGGGTTCTATCCCCAGCATCTCATATGGGCCCCAGAGCCAGCAGAGATTTCTGAGTGCAGTCAGGAGTAACCCCTGAGCACTGCCAGGTGTGGCCCAAAAACCAAAAAAAAAAACTAGTTGGCTGGAAGGTGAACAAAAGGGGCTCAGAATACAGCCAAGGAATGGTCATAAATTCAAATTCCCAGGGTCCACATACACTCAGTTTAATCCTGACAGCATAGCCTGGGATGTCCAGCACCAAAAGCCGTTTCCAGCTGTGGCTAAGTACACACACACACACACACACACACACACACACACACACACACACACACGACACAGACCCACACCCCATAAGCACCAAAACTAAAAAGATACGAAACAACTTCACCTCCTCCATGCAATCCAGAACACACACACCAATGCATCCCAGGAGTGGGAACCTTGGTTAGCCCCACAGTTAATAAACAGCATCACTCTGCAGCCCCACAGCTTGACAGCTGGGGTTGGGGGGGGACTCCCTGACCTCTTTTGCAATATCAAAGGAGTGTAAAAAAAGGGAGTCAGGGAGAACAAAAGCCGATGACCCTGTCTATCCTCAGGATAGTTTCCATCCATGCTCCAATAGTGCAGTTTAGCAGGAAGGGGATCTAGCCCACCAAAAGCAGTCAGGAATCACCCCACAAATTCTGATCTTGATGGCAAAGAGGCACAGCTCCTCCAGTCCCACTGCCCCCTGTGTGTCCCAGGCCCATGGTGAAGAGCTGGGACCTGGTGTCCCTGATCCAAGGAACACCAGGTCCCAGGCAACACTCTGGCTTCTCCCTCCCAGCATGAAAAGTGGTAGTCTGGGGGTTCCAGAAATGTGGATGCACTCAGACCATGAAAAGGGAAACGCTTAAGGGCAGACATTTGCATGGAGTGAGATGCCAACCACATGCACAGAGCCAAGAATTGGGCATTGGTATAACTTCAGGGTATCCTGTGCACAGTGTTCCTAAGAAGACATACCTGGGAGGTGACAGTAAAGGTGTGTGTGGGACCTTTCAGAGTCACTACAAAGGACATGAGTCCTGGGTGCCCTTGAACTAAGACTGAACGGAAGCTGAGAAAATGGTTAGGAAGACCAAAAGTGGTTTGGCTGTCACCATAGTCCTCCCAAGCAATGCAGGGAGCCTGGAGAGGCCACTCCCAACAATAATCAGCCCAGTCCTATAAGCCTGAAATTCCATTCTTGGGCCCAGTGGTATAAAGGTCAACAGAACTATAGCTGGAAGGACCAGAGCCAGGACGGACTTAGAACTCTGCATACAGGCGACTGCTCCAACCTGTCTTCCAACACAGATGACCAAAGCCAGATTGTCATAAAACTACCTTGCAGGGCCCATCCTCCACCCCATCCGTGACCCTTCCTGGAGAAACCTAGTCCAAGAAACATAGAACCAAGATGCCAGTTCTCCTGCTAACTTATCCCTACACACCCTCTCCCAAAGCACTAAACAAAACCTCTTCAGGGCTGTGTCAACAGCACCTTAGACACATCCTCTTACTTATTTAGGGAGTTTTTCCGAGGGATTAAAAATATGTAGTTGGGTGATTGAGAGAGAAAGTATAATGGGTAGCGTGATTACCTTGCATACAACTGACCCAGAATTCAAAGCCCAGCACCCTGTATAATTCCCGAAGCCCCACCGAGAGTGATCCTTGAGCAGAGGTATAAGTAAGCCCAGAGGACACAGATATGGCCCAAAAGCAAATATGAACCAGCCCCTGGAATAGACTCAGCATGAGACAGAACAATCTCCAAGTCTGAGTTCAAAGCAATAGCGCAGTGAGTAGGGAACCTGCCTTGCACAAGGCCAACCTAGGCTTGATCTCCGGCATCCCATTTGGTCCCCCGAGCCCATTAGGAGTGATCCCTGAGTGCAGAGGCAGGAGTAACTCCTGAATACTTCTGGGTATGACCCCAAAACCAAAATCTTAGCACAACTTGCAAAATATTCAACCAGACTCAGCTCAGATTCATCCTGCCTGGATCCCCGGTAGTGTCAGACCCACTAATCCACTCAAACCGCCAACTCCCCCTCATCCCCAGCTCTCAGTCCCAAATGGCTTTTCTTATAGCTGCTTGATCCACGGCCTTCTGTCATCTCGCTAATGTCGGAGTGCATGATTCCCTCTAAAGCATCCCTCGTTCCCTGCCATCATCCTGAGACCCTCTCCACACAAGACTAGAAAATGAAATTGAATCTGTAATAGAATATTTGAGCTTAATAAAATCTCCCAAATGCTCGCCTACTGATCTGTTTTATCTCTGCTGATAGGATGAACAGATATTACCGCTGAGCGACTGATAATTAAGTCCTTTTCCCTGAGACAAGCCCATGTCCCAGGTGAATACAGGCAGTGGGGCTGTGGTGGGGCCTGCCAGTGGCCCGAGTCATACACAGATTACCTGAGCACTGGCTGCTGCTTATCTGCTAGGCTGCTTCCTTCATGCCTATACCCTAGAGCAGCACAAAGATGGGGTCTAGAGGCAACAGCTCTGCCAAGGGTTTTGGGAATTCAAGTTTCTAAGACTTCCAAAGAAAAACCTATAGCGCTATCTCCTAATGAGAACCTGGGAGTTTTTCCAGCCCTGGCTGGTTGTGAGATGAGACCTAAGCTCAGAAGAGATGCAGACAAGCTTCCTGGGCCTGAGGGTGTTTCCCGGAGCTGTCTGGGGATTCGCTGCGTAGAGAGCTGCTGTCTCTCCTGCTCTTCCCACTCTTCTTGGCGCTTGGTCCAGAGCTAACAGTCATGCCCTGGAGGCCCTGATTACAGCTCCATCACCCCCACTCTCCTGAATTCTGTTTCTCCAAAATCCTCCTCTGATTTCTCTGGCAAACTCGCTATAATTCATGTACGCAAGGTTCCACCAGCTGACTGCAAGGCCCCTGTCTGCCCAGACCTCCTGGTTTCCAAGTTCTCAACTGCCCCTTTGCTCTCCAACTCTGGCCACCCCTCTTTAGGTACCTTCCCGCCTCCCCCACCTACCTCCTTTAGAGACCACTAAGGGTCCTCAGTCATCTTCCCCCCCTCTGATGTCCCACACCTACTCCTGCCACTTCCTGCCCTGCATCAGCCATTGTGTCCCCCTGGTGTCCCCTTCTTGGGAGCATCCTTCATTTGTCCCAGGCTGCCACCATCTTCCGACTTCAGGATGTAGATCTCCCATCAAATCGAGGAGCCTGGGTCTGTCCCTCCCCTAGACTGCCTCCCCCACTCCTGCCTACTTCTGACCTGGCCCCCATGAGCAGCAGGGCATGACCTCAGCCTGGGCACATCTAAGGTGCCTCTTCCTGAGAGCCTGATGATGGATTCCAATTGGTATCTAGCTACAGCACTGAAATGTGGGGGGAACCCCCATTTTTTTTTAATTTAGGCATGTTGGTTTGCCAACATGTCCATACTTGATTTTTCTGGCATGTACTGTCTGATGAAAAGGCCTTTGCAACTAAAGGGAAGGAGCACACTGAAATCTTTTTTTTGTTTTTGGGGGTTTTTTTTGTTTGTTTGTTTTGGGGACATACCTGGTGATGCTCCTGGCTATACACTCAGAAATCGCTCCAGGCTTGGGGGACTATATGGGGTGCCGGGGGAATCTATCCAGGGTCCGTCCTAGGCTAGTGCGCGCAAGGCAGATACCTTATGCCCTGCGCCACCGCTCCAATCCATGAACACTGAAATCTTGAACTAGGCTCACAAAAGATCACAAAAGTTCCTGCAAGCTCCTACTCTCCACCCCCCAAACTTATAGGAAGAGTGAGGTTAGTTCCTAAAAGGCACAAACCTTCCCCACACTCTACCCCAAATGCCTGGAATGCTTTTGCTCCTGTGCTGAGCTCCTTTGCTGCCTTAGAATGGGTTCATATGTTTTCTCAGGGGACACTTTCCTGGCTCTCCCCATTAAGGAGATCCCTTTTGTCTCCCTTTTACAGGCCCATGGCTTCATTTCCTCCCCCACCCTCATTTATAATTCCCTGTAGAATGCAGAGTTATTTGTCCACCTGATTATTGGATTAGCAGCCAGGTCCATTACTAGAGGCATCTATGAGAGAAAGCTCAGGATTTTTTGCTTATTTTTCCTTTCCAGCTTTAGACATGGGGCCTAACACTGAATCTTTTCAGTCAATAGTTGCTTAAAATTTTGGAAGTGATTTTGTGAAGTGATTCTCTAAACTCATCCTATTCAATCCAATCAGGAGAGAGAGAAGAGGAGAGGAGGGGAGAGAAGGGGAGAGGGCAGAGAGACGAAGGAAAAAGGGAGAGGGGAGAGGGTCGAAGGAGAAGGGGAGAGGGAGGAGGGAGAAGAGGAGAGGGAAGAGAGGGAGAGTAGAGAGAGGAAAGAAAGAGGAGAGGGAGAGAGAGAGAAGAAAGAGAGAGAGAAAAATATAAGCACAGAGATGATTCACTGAAACTGTAGGGTTAAGTTCTGCAGATAAAAGACCTAAATTCCAGAGCCCAGATCTTTGGAGATTATGCAAACAGAAGATCAAAACCTAGAAATATTTTTCAATAAACTGGTTACCAAAAGTAAGCCAATGACCATGACAAATGAGTAGGGGTTAAGGTGCTTATCTTGCATTTGGCCAAACCCAATTCAATCCCTGTACCCCACATGGTGCCCCTGAACCTCAGCAGGAGTAAGTAACTCCTGAGCACAAAGCCAGGACTAGCCACTGAGCACTCTGTTCCTCTAAAAGTAAAATGACCTAACAACAACAACAACAACAAAAAAAAATAAAACGCAAACAAAAAACACCTAGCAAATCTCATATTTATCGTGCCTTAGAAGATCGAGGATTTGTAAATGCTGAGTAAAGTTAGATTTCCAAAAGGAACCCCCAACATGGAAATCTAGTACACACAACTGAAGGGGCAGTGCTAAGGCAGTGCTCAGATGCCAGGCCTGGCACACATGTCTGCATGAGGGGGCTCGTCCCACCAACCCCTCATCACATGACTGCCTGACCACTGTACTTATGCTTTGGAAAGCACCTGCTCTTAAAACAGGACACAGAGACAGTGGTAGGACATTTTACCTTGTACATGGCTGACCTGAGTTCAATCCCTGGCATCCCAGATGGTTCTCGGAGCCTACCCCAAGTAACCCATGAGTGCCGCCAGGTGTGGCCCTTCCTCCCCCCCCCAAAAAAATAAATTAATTAAAAAAGAGATGGATGGTGGCAGGAAGGGAAACCACCACCTGAATCCAAGTTTTAAAACAGGGCGGTTTGCTTGTCAACATACACAAGTCTCTAAAAATGTTCCTTTTCAAGACTTTGGGGGGAGCGAGGGGGAGTGAACAAGAGATCATAAAGTCTCACGTGATGGAAAAAAATATGAATCAAGAATCAAGTTCAGTATTATACTAAGTCAATGATTCAGGAGACACTTAATCTCTGAGTCATCTGAAATTATCAGCAATTTGGTTGTGAAGGCTGAATCTAAAAAATAATAATAACTGTGTAAAGTGTTTAGCCCTAGATTGCATGTAAAACAAGGTCACAACAAAAGCCAGGTCCTAGTAAACTTAATTAATCAGATTGGGGGGGGGGGGAGTGGTTCAGGCCATGAACAGAGGCTTTCAGGCACCCATCAGGGTCTCTGAGTCTTAACATCAATCCTATCACTTAAAGCCTCCCACGAAAGGCTGGCTTTAAAGGGGGGTAAGGGGGAGGCACGAGGCATGGCAGACAGTAATGGAAATCATTTTAAAGGTCAAATTTGCACAAATAGGATTTGCGCATGCAAAAGCATGCGATCTTATAAACTAAAAGTAATCCCCAGCTCTCTCTCGCTCAAAGGATTGTAAGCAAATTTTCCAAATAAATCACAAAAAAAACACCAGAAAGAGCTTTTCTCTTCTCTCCCTGAGCACTGTTTGCAAACAGGTCCAGCTAGAGCTGCTTCCCAACTTGCTACCTCTATAGGATTTTTTTTCCTAGGGCATTTTATTGTTTTAATTTGGGGGAGTGTAAGGAACCCTCAGGGATCATTCCTAGTGGTTCTTGGTTCTTGGAAAATCTATCTCAAGGTCAGCCATGTGCAAGGTAAGAGTCTCACCCCTGGACTCTCTCTCTCTCTCCAGTCCCTTCAGGTAGTTTTGTTGTTTTGTTTTGGGGTCACAGCCATTGACGCTCAGGGGTTAATCCTGGCTATGTACTCAGAAATCGTTCCTGGCTTGGGGGGACCATATGAGACTCCAGGATCAAACCGTTAGGTCCATCCTAGCACTTGCAAGGCCTTACCTCTAGCTCCACTGCTTCACCCCACCCCCCTTTTCCAGGTAGTTTTAAACACAACAACCTGTAATCCCAAAGAGCCCACCTGTACCATCTAATACCATCACTCTAGTCTTCCCATGGGTCCTGATGACATCAAAGACCTAATTCTACTCTGTTTTAATGCCTGTCCAGATTAAAAAGCAAAGGGGGGGGGGGCATGCCAGAGAGAGTTCTTGAATTCAAAGCTCTGGAAAAGAGCACCCAAACTAGAACAGGACCCAAATGCCAGATTTGATACGTACATAAATTAGACAGCCAGAACCTTTGGCTCAGACCCAGCTGAAGACAGAATAATTTAACATTTACATGCTGCCAATGAAGAAAAGTAACACGGGGCCATGGAGACAGCTCAAAGGGGAAGAATGTTCATCTCTCATGAGTGAGGCCCTAAATTCAACCCCAAGCAGTGCATGACTCCCCCCCCCCAATTCCCTTCTCCCACCATATACCAGGCTCCAGCACTGAACTTTCAAGGCACAAGAGCCAAGTCAAGCATCACAGTATGGTCCCAGCCCCCTCTGCCCCCCAGAATACCTGGGAAGTACTCTTACATACCCCCATGAATAAAGAATAAACATTTTGGGTTTGGAGGTGTCCCCCTCAAAAAAAAGATTCATAAACCTTTTCCTGACTTAATGTCAATTCTCATCAATTGGTGGTTTGTGTTTCAAGGCATTTTCAGTATGTGGTAGTGGTAGTACACTTCAAGCAATACTCAGAGGCCTCTGCCAACCGGACTGTGGTTCAAAGCCAGGGCCTTAGGATGTGGTGAGGTGTTACTCAGAGTCTGTAGTGTCAGGGTGAGTTGTGGGGCCAGAGCAATAACACAGTGGTAGGGCGTTTGCCTTGCACAGGGCCAAACCTGAACTGACCCCAGTTCAGTTCCCGGCATCCCATATGGTCTCCCGAGCCTGCTAGGAGCAATTTTTGAGTGCAGAGCCAGGAGTAACTCTTGAGCACTGCTGGTATGGCCCCAACACAAAAACAAACAATCAAACAAAAAAAAAAAATAGATGAGTTGTGAGACTGACCCACAAGCCTTGTTTCTAACCCCTTAGGCGGATGGGTCTGATGAAGGGGGCAGCGGTGGAGAAATAATACACCAAGTAGTGAGGAAAAGAATCAACAGAGTCAGTCTGCTTTTCACTTTATGGCCTCTCTGTGCCTGCCATGTGCTCCCTCTGCCCTAACCAAAAGCTAGAACTGCCCTTTATTCAAACCAAAGTCCAATACCAGGAAGGGGAAGGTTGAGAAAATACAAAAGTAACTATCCAGTGGGCTTTTATGTATCAAAGGAAGAGGTTAGTGGGAAGAGAAAGTTGGGGGAACACCTATATTTAGGGTAGTTAGCTATACTCATCTCACATCAAGGGTATCTGGGCTACCACAGAGTCTGGAGGAACATAGGCTACCTTTCCACATTTAATACTCAGATGCCACTCCAGAGGGTCCACATGTGGTGCGGATAACAAAGGGTTGAATATGTGCAAGGCAAGAACTGACTTAACCCTGTACCACCTCTCTAGCCCCTTCCCCATGAATTTTTATCCAAAAGTCTTAGAGCACTTTTAAGACACTATTTTGATTTTTCTCCTTTTGTAAGTAGAAAAGTTCGATCCTGGATGCAAGAATCAAACCCAGACTTCATGCATTGAACATGGGCTTTATATATAGGATTATCGAGATGGAAATCTATCAGAAAAGATAGGCAAGCCTCCTAATCTATGAACTCCTAGACTATAGATGTGGTCATCTCTGAAAGGAGAAAAGTGATAGAAATCTAGTGCCTGCATTATTTTTGCAGAGTGTAAGACTCATGGATGGAAGTGCTCATAGGAACACACACTGGCAACAGCACTTAACATACATGATTCCTGGGTCCAGTTAAATGTAGAGGTTCTGAGCTACCAAGAAGGCCAGTGGGTACTCCAGTGGACTTGGGCCAGTGGATAGGGCTGAGCATCTGGGTGGTCACACTTGCAGATGAGCTTATAAGCACATCCAGTTCTTCAGCTCCAGCCTCCTCTCTGCCCTTTCTGGCTTTAAGTTTTTGGAGCCTGGCTCTTTCTGACCACAGAAATGCTGGAAGCAATCATGACTGGTCAGGATCAGGCTTAGAGAGAGTACAGAGGGGTGGGTGTCTGCCTTGCGTGTAGTCACCCTAAATTCAATCTCTGGCACCATATATGTTCTCCTAAACATCACTAGATATAAACCCAAAATAGCAAAGTATTTTTGTGTATAAATTAACCTCCACTGAAGCCATAGAGATAGCCCAGCAGTAGAGTGTTTGCCTTGCACGCAGCCGATCCAGGACAAACAGTGGTTCGAATTCCGGCATCCCATATGGTCCTGTAAGCCAGGAGCAATTTCTGAGTGCAGAGCCAGGAGTAACCCCTGCCACCCAATGTGACCCAAAAGCAAAATAAAACATAAATAAAATAACCTCCATTAAAAAACAAACAAACAAACAAAAACAACCATGGGGCTGGAGCAGTGGTGCAGCAGTAAGGTGTTTGCCTTGCACACAGCTGACCTAGGACAGACCGTGGTTTGATCCCCCAGCATCCCATATAATCCTCCAAGCCAGTAGCAATTTCTGAGCACATAGCCAAGAGTAACCCCTGAGCATCACCAGGTGTAGCCCCCAAAAAGCCAAAAAAACAAAACAAAACAAAACAAACAAACAAAAAAACTCAGGTATTTTTTCCCCATGAATCAAAATGGAAGCAAAATTAAGTCTACGAGGAATGAAACAAGACCTATACAGATCACTGTACCTGGATTTTCCCCTGATATGAAGGCATGCTCTGCTTTTTCATTCTAAAAAGGTTGCCGGCCTTAGTCCTTGGGGGTCATCAAATCGAATGTGATATTAAAGGGACAAAAGTGAAATGCAAATGAGGCCTGCAGTGGATGCTTCTTCAGAACTGGAAAATCCAATGTGAGACCTCATGGTACCTCTGGAGCTTTAGCTGAAAGCAGCTTACACTTTCAACAGCAAAGTAAGTATCAGGACTCCCTCACCCCTGAATTTTGGCTTTTAATAAGCAGTGAAGTCATGAGAAACATGCTTTCAGCAATGCTCCTAAGTCTGATGTGTCCAACAGTGATGAACAGAGCCTGTCCAGTTCCCCTTAAAGCTCCAGTACCTTTCTCTCCTTTGTCTTCAAGCTTCAGCCTTTGCTTGCTTTAGATCTCCGTTCTCCAATTTGTGGTCCAGCAGTCCAGATCAGGCCCTAGAAACTTCCTGGAAGTCCACCAAAAAATACAACCCCGCAATCCCAGGCCAAAGAAAAAAAGCAAATGTCATGCTAAAAATTGCAACTGTAGGGCACTGGGTTTAATCGATATAATACCAATGGCACTGGATTTTGTTTCTATCTCAGCCATCAATAAATCCCCACAAGAGTTTTGTTTTCCCTGGTACTGAATATCAAGTAGTCTATAGAAGAGCTGGGTTTTCCAGAACTGTGACAAGGAGAAAGCACACAGTCAAACCGCCTTTACTAACTTCTGGTCAATATCCTTTCTCACGTATTCTGGCAAGTTAGTGAGCAGATTCAGTTCAGGACATGCAGGTGTTGGCATGTTCCTCAGTGTCATTAGGCAAAATAATGGGTCATGGGGGCATTGGGAAGTGGAGGTTGGGGAAGTATTGGGGTGAGGGTAATGCATCTTTAATGTGATATTCCTGAAACTTACATTTGGTTTTTTTTTGGGGGGGGGGGTTTGGTCACACCCAATGGCACTCAAGGGTTACTCCTGGTTCTGTACTCAGAAATCACACCTAGCAGGTTCAGCAAACCATATGGGATGCCGGGATTCGAATCACAGTCCATCCTGGACTGGTTGCATGCAAGGCAAAAGCCTTACCGCTCTACTATCTCTCTGGCCCAGAAACTTGCATTTGGATTTCATAATTAAAAAACAAACAAGGGGCCGAAGAGAGAGCATGGAGGTAAGGCGTTTGCCTTTCATGCAGAAGGTCATCGGTTCGAATCCCAGCATCCCATATGGTCCCCCGAGCCTGCCAGGAGCAATTTCTGAGCATGAATCCAGGAGTAACCCCTGAGTGCTGCCGGGTATGACCCAAAAACTAAACCAAACCAAAACAAAACAAACAAAAAATAAAAACAGGGGCTGAGAAATAGGCCCTTAGCTGGCCTTACACACGGCTGACCCAGGTTTCATCTGCAGCATCCCATATGGTCCCCATGCACTACTATGAGTTAATTCCTGATTGCAGAGCCTGGAGTAAGCCCTGAGCACTGCCAGGTGTGGCACAAAATGAAAAGGAAAAAATAAAATTAATCCTACTTGCTTCTGAGCTGTACCAAGTCATGGCACTTGGATTTTTAAAGTCACATACATGGTACTGAGAAAAAGAATGCAATGAAGAGAATTTTCCATGTTCATGAATCACCAAGACTGAAGAAAGCAATGTGAAGCTCGAGTGACAAAAAAAAAATCACTTTGGTGATCAAACAAACTTAGCATGTGAGACATTAGATTTACTCAAAAGGAGGTTTCAAAATGAGGCGAGTGACTCAGAACGTTTTGTAACCTATTTAGATCTTCCACGCCCATCCAAGACTTTCTGCGATACAACAAATGTAAAAGGTGAGGAAATTGCTCTGCTTTATTTGAATCAGCATCAAGCTGCCACATGAGAATCTTCTAGAAGTGCTGGCTGGAGAGTAGATAGCACAGCGAGGAGTGTGTTTGCCTTGCATGTGGCTGACTCGATTTTGATTTCTGGCATCGTCTATGCTCCCCATGAGCCCAGCAGGGAGGAACCCCTGAGCAACACCAAGTGTTGGCCAAATTAAATGTATATGTGTGTGTATGTATATATATGTATGTATGTCTAGATACACATATATGTATATACATGTATACACACACACACATATATATATGATCTATCTCCAGTTGTTTTCATTTTAGGTTCTATAGAATCAACACACATGAGAAGGGCAAAAAAAGCAATTATTCTGAGAGAAACCTCCAAGCCAGCTAAGAAAAGCTTTTCTGAATCTATATAGGCCTAACTTAATAAGCCAGAAAGAAAAATGAATAAAAGGAGAAGTCACTAATCACCTCACTCAAAAAAATGCCAACCAGAGAGCAGGCTTCTTCACATGCAGGAGCCCAGGGTTCAATTTCTGGCCCCCCAAACCACAGTGGAGAGTTTCTCTCAGTCCCAAATGGGAACAGACAAGGCTCAGCATAACAGACATTTAACAAAACTGTCAAGGTAATAAAGCTGCAAGACCTTGGACATGCTACTTTTCTCCATCTCAGACCCCCTTCTTCAGGACTGCAGGGACAACACCCCCAGGGCCCAAAGTCACATTTTCTATGAGTTAACCCAGCCTAGCAGTACCCCTTAAACAAATGTCCCACAGAGAAGAAGGCCAGGTGTGTCTCTGCCTGCACTCTGCACCTTTACTTAACCTACTTTGGTTTTCTTAGACCACGCCTGGCTGTGCTCGGGAAAGGCTCTGGGCAGTGCCATGCTGTGCTGGGAAGAAACCAGCCTCTGGCAGGCGTGAACTCATGACCTCTGAGCCATCTTCCTGGAGCTAACCTCAGGAGGTGTGCTCATACTATACTGATCATTCAGCAACGCTGACTCAATTCATCAGTAAGTGGATTTAAAAATAAAAGTAGCAGGGCCAGAGCAATAGTACAACTGGGAAGACACTTGCCTAGCAGGTAAGCAACCACAGTTGAATTCCCAGCTATATAGTTGGAGCATCCCTTAGGGTCCCTCTTGACCCAGCTAGGAGTGATCCCTGAGTGAAGGGCCACAAATAAGCCCTGAGCACTGTCAGGTGTGGCCTCCAAAAAAAAAATATTCACTTAGGGGAAACTAGATCAAAATTCAATGCTTGGAGCCAACCAGTGATCTTGCTTAGACCTGGAAGTTACAGGGGCCATGAGAGGGGGATTAGTGACATTGGGGGTGGACTGTAGGATACTGCATTCAAGACCTTCATTTCTATCCATCTCTCCAATTTTGTGGGGACACACTCGGTGGCACTCAGGGGTTACTCCTGGCTCAACACTCAGAAGTCGCTCCTGGCAGGCTTAGGGAACCATATAGGATGCTGGAGATCGGGTGCTATTGCTCTGGCCCACATCTCTCCAATTTAACAGACATAGTTTTAGGCCTGCTTCCTTCACTATGTCCGAGCACACTGATGATGCTCGAGACTGAATTTTCAGATGCCAAGGAACAAGCATTTTTATTGCCACAGGGATCTTGCATCAGTCTCACTTGAAACTATTTAGTCCAAGTTTTACCGCCATCTGTCTTTCCCATGAATATGTAATGCTTTCATCTCCTGGAGTCGCCACTTTTTTTTTTCCAGAAATGGAGCCAAGTCTTGACCCACAAAGCAGGGAGAAGAAAGTGATCTATTGGGTGGAGCAAAGCAGGATGGGGTGGGAAGGGTGGGGAGATGCAGCTGCCATGTTTCCTCTCTCCGGCTGTGCTTCTGTCCCAAGTGGGTCCCTCTGTACTCTCTCTCATGCATGCTCATCCTCACTCCCAAGCCTCTTCCCCACCGTCTCCCAGAAGTCCCTGCAGTCTCCACTGAGACCCAACCTAGAGCCACCAACAGTGAGCTACTCTTCATATACCAAATCATGCAGAGGCATTCCAGAGAGTCTGAACTGGCCGTCCCTGAGCACACCCTCCCTCAGGCTGCCTGGTACCCTGCCAGCCCTCCAGGTACCAAAAGTGTGTGGATGCCATGCTGAGTGGCACCATCTCTTATAGTGAACATGGATGACTGAGCCTCCATGTCTACTCGTCACTGCCCCAGGCATGAAAGAGCTGAGGGATTGGAACATGAAATCTGCCTGTCGCTCCAGCCCCTGGGTCTTTCCTTTAAATTAGCCAAACTTGGGACCACAGATATAGTACAAAGGGTATGGTGCTTGCCTTGTATGTGGAAAATCTAGGTTCAAGCTCCAGCATTCCATATGGTCCCTCAAATCCAGCCAAGAATGATCCTCATGTAAAGAACTAGGAGTAATCCTTGAGCATTGCTTGATATGGTCCCTATCCCTCCAAAAAAAAAAAAAATCCAAAAAATCAAAACCAAGTCTAAAAAATAAGAATTAAAAACAAGCCAGAGTCAGTTTTCAGCTAGAGTTGAATATTCATAACACATCTGTGGGGAGGGCAGCTCACATCTTCCATGGCTGGAGTCAACCTAACAGTAGGTTTCAGAGTTTGGTAGGAATAAACAAAACCTAAAATAAAAGGTTTGTCATGGAAATTCTGACCCTTGAAGGGACAGTGAAAGCTTTAATTCTCTGTCACCGAGAAACATCTCCGTGTTTTCAGCATCAGTCTTTCCTAACAGAAATCCAGGCTCCTTGAAGTGCCAGAACAGCTTCCCTGTGGATCTACAAAGTTCTCTGCAGGACTATTGGACTCTGAACTAACTACACTCTGCAGCAAGTCCAACATCTTGACTGAAAAACAGGCCCCAGGCCTCTGCCTTAGAGGCAGCTCCATCGCGGGAGTCCTGCAGGCTGCAGAAGGGCCCATCCCAGTGGAGTATTAAATAATAAACCTTCACTACTGACCACCCTCCCTCCCCCCCCCCCCCCCCCGTTCTGTGGCATCAAACTCTGAGACACTCAAACACAGGTCACTTTCAACTCTTCCCTGACTCCCATCCACTCCTTTCCCAGGGAGCACAGAGCCCCTTCATGCCCATGAAGTTTAAAGAAACCAGAATCAAGGCATTGAACAATTTCTCCATCAGCATCATCCAGTAGGCCCAGCTTTGAACAATCTCAAAGGAGCATCAAAATGGTGGCCCAATGCATGATAGAGAAATGCAGGTTCCCTATCACACTTGGCCCAGGGCTTTCCTCAACCTCCTGCTGGCTTTCCTCATTTTCTTCATTTTCAGTTCTGATGCCTGGACCCTTTGCTAAAGATAGAAAGCAGGCACAGTAAGTGCTTGATTCCTGTTGTACTAAATTTAAGGTTTATCCTCCTTCCATAAGAACTTGTTAGAGAAACAAATTAGAAATTTCCAGCTCTATTTTGAGTAAATGCTTAGCTTCATAAAGAACTCTCTTAAAACCCTTTGGGCACTGATTTGAAATAAGAAAAAATTAGCTTTGCAGTTTGGAAGAGCAGAAAATATAATGGAGGAAATACAGTTCTTGGGATTAAGAGAGTTAGTATAGAACAATGGTAAGATGCTTGCTCTGCAAGCATATAAGCCCGCGTTCTATGCTGGCTCTACACACAGTCCCCTGAAAACCCCCCCAAATAATTCCTGATCAGAGAGCCAGAATTAAACTCTGAACACTATTAGGTGTGGTTCAATCATGACTCTTCCACCAAACTGGTAAAAAAATTTTTTTTCTTTTTCTAAAATAAAAAAGGTGAAATATGAAGTACTGAAAATAATCATGAGGTATTGTGATTAGATTCGGGAAAATGGAAATTTCAGGGTGTAATAAAAAGTTACTTGTAATTTTAAAGCATGTGCTACTTTTCAAAGTCAACAAGCAAACACGGTGGCACTTGACATTGTTTGCGCTGCCAAGAAGTCTTGTTCCTGCTGTTATGACATGGCACAGCTTCTTGTAGGGCCCTGTTTGGGCTCAGTTGACAATCTTTTCAGGGAGGTGCACCTCATCTTTCTCCTGCCCGTGTATTGGCACTTGAAGGGCATCTCCAACCGTCATAGCCACACTGAGAATGCTTCAGCAATATCTAAACAGGAAGCAATGCCTGTTTGAGCCGTGACTGGTGATTTTAGAATATTAAAGTTTGTGTTATAAAAGGCCGTGTCTGGTAGATCAAAGAAAAATACATTTTCTTCTATCTCTTTATACATTTTCTCATAAAAGGGATGGATGCTAGCATTTGATCTGATTTATCAAAGTCTCCCAGACCTTTGTTATCCTCAAGCACACATGATGGCTCAATAATATATTCAATTTTGCCACCTCTCTTCTCCTTTTGCCTGCACCTGTCAGGCCCGCATTTGAACATTTCATGCTAAATATGTGAATGAAAGTTTTTATCTTTTCATTTCCGTGCAAATAAACCACAACAGGATTAAGTTTTCACTCCCACCCCCCAACGGCAGTAAAGCAAGAAGCTTTGAAATAGTCAGTTTTCTTTTTCCAATGGTGTCAATGGCATTTGGATCACTGTTTGGTAAATTTAGGAAGAATTGTGGCTCTGGATGCCAATCACACATGCACAGTCTAGATGCCACAATTACTCTCTCAGAAGTGGGTCAATCACTTCCTGGAATTACATACAGGCTAACATAGATTTTTGAGGGAGAGACAATCACCAGCTGTAGATTCACAAATAAAATTTTACGCCCAAACATGCTCTTTAGGAAGCAACAGATTGAATGCAATTCAATCAAACTTTGAATTTCAGTAACAATTCATAGAGAGATATCTTTATACCCAGAGTAACAAACATTTAGGTACCCCACCTATATTTCTAAGTTTTCTCACTTTCCTCTTATCTGTATAAGGCAGGGGATTTGAAATATTAAAAAAAATTATGTGGGGGCCGGGCGGTGGCGCTGGAGGTAAGGTGCCTGCCTTGCCTGCGCTAGCTTAGGACGGACCGCGGTTCGATCCCCCGGCGTCCCATATGGTCCCCCAAGAAGCCAGGAGCAACTTCTGAGCGCATAGCCAGGAGTAACCCCTGAGCGTCACAGGGTGTGGCCCCCAAAAAAAAAAACCAAAAACCAAAAAACCAAAAAAAAAAAAAAAAAAAAAAAATTATGTGACATTAACAACAGGAATACTTACGTAATGTTCTAGCTAAAACATATGCAGTTTTGATTTTTTGAGATATCAAGATACATAAAGCAAAATATGCTAATATTTAATCAGAACTTATAGGAAACCACCTTTGATTTTAGAGCAACACCCAGGAGTGCTAGGTGCTCAGGGACTCCTGGTAATATTTAGGGGACATATGTGGTGCCAGGGATAGAACCAGAACAGGCCAAATGCAAGTTAGATGTGTATTTTAATCCCTGTCCAATCTCTCCAGTCCTGGTTTGGCTTGGAGGTTGTTGGGTTTGTTTGTTTTGCTTTGTTTTTACAAAACATTTTTCTATCATTTCTCTGACTGAGCCATCTCTTTTACTACAATGTCCCAAATATCTGTATTCAGCACTTCTTTTAAAACACCTGATGTTTTAGGATTATTGCCTAGACAGGCACAAAATTTCTGGTATTTCAGAAATAACAATGCTTCTGGAATAGTACACGAGAGCCCCTGACCAAGAGGCATGTAAACTGTATATATGAAATCTTGGTGTTCGATTGCTTATTGTCTAATTCATTATCTTCCCTTCGCAATTCACTGCAGTCACTAATTACAGGCTCACAAAAATTCAGATTGCTCTGTTTCCGAAAATAGAGTCCTTAATTCTGACATTATGGGGCAGGGAATTGCAAATATTGTTCACCAAAAGACTATGTTGTTTCTGTGGCAACTGATGCCAACAAACCCGAAGAGAAGAATGCCCAGGCCCGGTAGTGTCCCAACACCAATAAAAAGTCAGACTCATAATGAAGTTAGGCAGAACAAGTGCAGGACAAAAATCAGTTTTCAAATGTACCCAAGAAGACAAAGAAGTTTCTTTTAAATTGCCCAAGGGTTTACCCTTGTTGAAACACTTTAAGTTTTTCTTGAGTGTTTAAGAACTTTAGTTGACAGGGGCAGAGTGATAATAAAACAGGTAGGGCACTTGCCTTGCATACAGCCAACCTGAGCTCTATCCCTGGCATCCCATATGGTCCCCCAAACAGGAGTAATTCCTGAGCACAGAGCTGGAAGTAACCCAAGCACTGCTGAGTGTGGTCCAAAAACAAACACAAATAATAATTGGGGGGGGGGGTGATAGCACAGCAAGTAGGGCATTTACCTTGCATGAGACCAAACCAGGTTCGATCCCCAGCATCCTATATGGTCCTGTAAAGCACCAGCAGAAATGACTCTTGAACTCAAAATCAGAAGTAGTCCCTGAGCACTGTAGGATGTGCCCCCTCCCTTAAAAATAAGTAAATAAGTTTAGTCAGCACTAGTCAATAGTCTACTGGTGAACTGATACCCTATTCCTTCACCAAAGCCCACAAGTGGGACAGTTGCCTCTCACCTCAGGACATAAAAGGGATCCTCACCCTCACAGCTGCAGAGCACACAGGAGGAGAGAATGTGGGTCCTGGGAGAGGGCACAGGGCAGGCACTGTGCTGTTTAAAGCCCAAGTTCCATGCTAGGAAACCACAAAGAGACATTCCCTAGGCAAGGAAAAGAACTATACTTTCTGAGCAACTACAACTTACACAAATGCTGGAAGGAGGAAAGAAGGAAAGAACAGCTGAGAGGTTCAGGGGTAAAGGCAGGACCTTTTATCCAACAGCCAGACTAACAGCTCAGCAATGGACTATCAGAAAATATGGGAGCAATGCTCCACTAAATGGGTGTGGGGAACCCACATTTACCAGCAATCCAAATGTCATTGACCAGTAGAGGTATCTGCAGCTGGTAGAGCTTATAAAGGCAAAACAAAGCTCTTAGTAAAGGAGAAATCTACACCTGAGTATCCCAACCCTGTTCTCAGCACAAACCAAGGGGTACAAGGGGGTGCAACAAAGGGGGATGTGCAAGATGACCGGATGTGAAGCCCACTGTCCAGGTAGATACAATCAGGTCATCAAAAGGATATAATTTTTCTGGGGCCAGAGTGGTGGCACAGCAATAGGGCATTTGCCTTGCATGCTGCTGGCCTAAGAAGGACCGAAGTTCTATCCCCTCGGCATCCCATATGGTTCTCCAAGCTGGGAGCAATTTCTGAGCATATAGCCAGGAGTAACACCTGAGCACCTTCGGGTGTGGCCTAAAAACCAAAAAAAAAAAAAAAAATAGAAGGATATAATTTTTTATGGGTGTGGAGCAATAGTACAGCAGGTAGGGTGCTTGCCTTGCACATGGCTGACCGGGTTCAACCTCCAGGACCCCATATAATCAATCCCGAGTCTTGCCAAGAATGCAAGAAATAGCCTTGAGTACTCTAGGTATTCATCCTCTTGCCCCCCAAAAGAGAGTACTTTCAGCTTCTGCATGAACTACCTTCTAAGGGCCTGCCTAAACAATACTAACCCCTGGCTCTGCTTTTAGGAATCACTCCTGGTAGTGCTAGAGAGACCATATGGGGTGCCATGTGCAATGCAACTGCCATAGCTGGCTCCAAGGCTGAGACCTAACTTCAGTGCTGGCCCCTTAAGATTTAGGGCACACTTTTCTGGGGAATCTGACCTTCTAGAATTCAACAGAGGACTCAGCAAGTTCACCCTGAGTTGAAGTCTTTTCTAAGTGTGGGGGGGGGAAGGGTGACTGGTGAGAAATGGGGTGTGGAGCTGCTGAGCCATTTTGAAGACAGGAAAAGATGAAAGCCCTGGTCCCAGTATTGCCCAGCAGCAGGGCCCTCACCTCAGAATATACTACAGCTAGCCCCCGTGGGAGACAGAATCTGCTCCAGGCTGCCAGCACTCCCAGCCTTCTCTGGCAGGCGGCCAGGCCGAACCCCCTCTGCCTTCGAAAGGTCGCCCGCTCTCAAACTGGCCTACTTTTCTAGAATTCCTTAGTGCCGAACAGCTGGTCCTCACTCAACCATTATTAATTCTCTTCCTTGGAGGACTCCAGAAACCCTGGGCTGGGGAGACAGCTCAAGCTGCAGAAACCTGTGTGAACTTGAATGAGCATATAGGAACTCGAGTGGGGTAAACAGTGACTCAGAGAAGAAAGGCAACAGGCCTTCCTGGGATGGGGAGGCCGCTTAAAGGGGTTGTATGTGGCCACATACGAGGCCCTAAGTTGGATCCCAGCACCGCACACACAGATCAGTTATGCACAGAAACACAACGCGTGTCAGCAGCTCAGTGCTTATGTTGGTGATGAGGCAGAGATTAGATACGGACTTTTATTTGGAGAAGGGGAGGATGCAGCAGGCTCTGCTCAGGGACCCTAAGTGAAACTAGGGGTGAAATCAGATGGGCAATGTGCAAGCTCTTCCTGCTGTACTGACTCTTTAACCTGGTGTCACTATTTTAGGCAGCAAGTTCTCCTGGTAGGAGGGCAGAGAGGCTGGAGCTATCCCCTCAGTAAATCAGTGTTCCGGGTTGAACGCCTGTGCTGGCAAAGACAAACATGGCAGCACTTCCCAAGTGGCAATGGCCCAGTCCTAGAATGGAGGTAGGAACTTCCTTCCCTGTGCTTGTGAAATCCACTGTATCCGTTCAGATGTAGTTTGATTTGATTTGGTTTGGGGAACACATCTAGCAGCACTCAGGGGTTACTCCTGATGGATTCAGGGAACCCTATCAGGATCAAACCTAGGTCAGCCAGGTACAAGGCAAAATGTTCTATCTACTGTGCTATTATCACTCCAGCCCCTGCAAGTTAGGCTTTAAGGATAAGCATAGGTTAATTTTTTTTTTTTTTTTTTGGTTTTTGGGCCACACCCAGCGGTGCTCAGGGGTTACTCCTGGCTGTCTGCTCAGAAATAGCTCCTGGCAGGCACAGGGGACCCTATGGGACACCGGGATTCGAACCAACCACCTTTGGTCCTGGATCGGCTGCTTGCAAGGCAAACGCCGCTGTGCTCTCTCTCCGGGCCCTAATTCTTCAGCCCTTAGTGAGTCAGGGAGCATGCACACAGCAGTTCAGGAGCACTCAGCACAATGCTCAGGCACACAGAAGGCTCTTGGAAAAATGGCCTCCTCCCATCAACAAGGCCATGGAGCAGTAAGAGATCCCAGTGCCGACTGAGTCTGGCTACCTATGTAGCAAGTGGGGTGGTTGTCTCCCTCAAAGACCAGAGGGTTAATTCTCCTGTAGTTAATTCTCATTCAAGCTCAAGGAGCAGCAGGAGGCAAGCGGCAAGTAGAGAATGCCTTGAGCCCTTTTCATTCCTCCAACAATGGTCAGCTGTTAATGCATTTCCAGGTGAGCACCCAAATAGGAGACCTTAAGACTACATTTGTGGGAGTCCCAGGTCGCCCTGTTATTGTGGGAAATGGTCCCTTTCCAAGTACAATGAACAGAAACGATGAAACCATTCAAGGTGCTTACAGAGTCCAAAACAAATGCATTCAAAAGGTACCAGGTTCCCCTAGGAAGCTGGGTATGTGAAGTCTAGAAGTGGTTCCCTGGTGTTAGAATTTGTCAGTGCACAACAGAAGTTCTCAAATTTTATCCACTGTGTTACACCCCCCCCCCCACCCAATGCCACCTTTTCAAGGGGAAAAAAACTGTACTCAGCACCCCGGGAAATCTAGAGCCAAAGAGGAAAGTGCCCCCACCACTGCCAAAATTTCCAGCATTGTCCTTGAATCTATTCTCTCCTCCCGCATGCCCAATTTCTATGCCTTGGGGGAAAGTACTGTCCACTTCAGGAAACAAAGCAGAACTCATTTGTTTCCGAAAGATCCGAAATTTAACTCTTCACCCAAGCACAGAGGATGGTAGTCTCATCTTGGTGTTAATGTGCCTGGTGTAAATTATGAGGAGACAAAGACAGGAAGGCAATTCACAGAATGGTGGGGCTGAAGCTAGGAAAATAAATTCAACTGAACCCAGGAAGATGTGAAATGTATGCTTTCTTCTAGGTCTAGACAAAGGCTCCGCTAGCTTCAGGGAAAACACACCAACAGCATTTGTTCTGGGCAGAACTGGAACACAACTCTTCAATGTTTTGCATATAAAACTGACCATTCTGACGTAAAAGGGGAATCATTATACACCTCTGAGTACAGAAAGTTAGAGTAATGGACCATTCCAGTCTTTAAGTGAAGCAAGAGTTTTTATTGAAACTTATCTAGAAAAATATGAGACAAAGAGTATGTGTTTGAGAAAATGAATACTGGCTTCTGCAGAATGGAAAAAGGCCCCAATCTGGTTTTTCTATGTCTTTCTATTTGCTTTAGGGACCACACCTGGCAATGCTCAGGGATTAACTCCTTACTCCTGGCTCTGCATTCAGGAACCACTCCTGGAAGTACTCGGGAAACCAGACAGGATGTCAGGGATCAAAGCCAGGTCAGCCACGTTGCAAGGCAAATGCCCTACCTGCTGTGCTATCACTCCAACCCCTCCAATCTGTTTATTAAAAAAAAGAAAGAAAGAAAAAACAAAAGTTATGTCCTGAGGATGGAAGACAAAGGGTTGCAATTTCAAACTTATGCAGTGTTTGCTTTTGGTTTGGGGGCCACAACTGGCAGTGCTCAAAATTACTCTTCCTGGTGCTTAGGGCTGACCAGATGGAATACTGAGGACTGAATTCAGGTTGGCCCAGTGCAAATGCCTTACTGCTATACTATGTCTCTAGTAGGTACATTTATTTTTTTAATGAGTATAGCCTTTATAACTCAGGTAAAGGGAGGGAGAAACAAGCTGGTCCCTCAGTGTGGTTCATGCTGATCCTCAATCTTTGATTTCATACTCTAAATGCTGCTGAGATGAGCAGATCCTAAAAGTAACTTCCATTCTCTCTCTGCAGTAAGTTTAACTTACACTCGACTTTCACCAGATACGCATTATTTAGAAGCTATAGTAAATATTTTTCTTGCTAGTTTCCAAAGGTCCCCACCCAAACACATTTATAAAAATAACAGATGTGAATCACATTAGGCCAGAATCACACACTTACATCTTTTTAGGATCCTAAAAAATAAATTCTTCATGCTTCTACTCAAATCTTGCTTATCAAATGCAGGGTATACATGGTGAGCAGCAAAGACATGACCCTTCAACCTTTCACCCCAAGACTGCAGAAAGATCACCTCTCTTTCTGAAAGGGTCTTCTGATCCATCTCTCAGGGCTACCCAATGATTTAGTCAATAAGTATTTTCAACACAACGTCAAGAAATGGATCATATGACATATTTCAAGAGCACTTTACTTGCAGATATTCAGAAGAAACCAAGTAATAAATCTGAAAAAACAGTTTAAAAAATACCTACTGGGGCCGGTGAGGTGGCGCTAGAGGTAAGGTGTCTGCCTTGCAAGCGCTAGCCAAGGAAGGACGGGGGTTCAATCCCCGGCGTCCCATATGGTCCCCCCAAGCCAGGGGCAATTTCTGAGCGCTTAGCCAGGAGTAACCCCTGAGCATCAAACGGGTGTGGCCAAAAAAAAAAGAAAAAGAAAAAGAAAAGAAAAGAAAGATACCTACTGAATCATCTTGTTCTGCCTCATAAATTGAGGGGAAAGAAATGGATAGTACCAGGACAAAAAAAGGTCATATGAACATTGAGTAGAAATAAAAAATGATCAGACTTAAACACCAAACTAAAAGTCAGTGATACCAGATCAATACCCAATCTACAACAAACTATACACAGAGAGGACCAGTTACACTAGCAGTCCAAGAGGCAAATGAGGGAGATATGGGATGCATGCTGGGAACAGGGGTGGAAGGAGAACAACACTGGTGGTGGGAATGCCCCTGATTCATTGTCACTATGTGCCTTGAATATTACTGTGAATATTCAATTCATAATTCAATTTGTTCACAATAAAAATAAAAAAAGAAAACCTACTGATTTTAAGTTCAAAGTACATACTCTGGGAGCCAAAGAGATAGTACAATGGGTAGGGAGCTTTACTTGCATACGATCAGTTCACATTTGATCCCAGGATCCCATACAGTTCCTGAATCTGCCAGCGCACCACCATGAATGGCACAATAAATAAAAACCAATAGGTAAATAAAAGCAAAGTATATACACTTCCTCCCCCCAAAAAAACACATATAACGTCAAGAAATAGTAGGGCCATATTTTCCAAGTAGAATGTATTTCTCCCACTGTCCCTCAGAAGCCTTTAAATGCTCAGACAGGAAACACCACCAGAGCTAAGTAAACATTATATATGTAGGCAGGAAGCATGGGCATGGGCAGGTGAGCGCAGGTGAATCTGTGATGCCTTCACGGCTGGCAAATATTTTTTCAAGCATGTAAACAAACTGACCGGGTCCTATCTAGGAAGTTAGCAACCTCACAGAGTGTGAAATGCAACTGGGGATCAGAGGACAAAAACTAAGTTGACATTTGAATCCAACCGAGACTGCTGTCACATTTTATGGCAACCCATCACTAGCAAATCATTGCAGTACAGATAACATAACTCATCATCTTACTCTGGTACTGAATGACAAACAGTATGCAAAAACCCATATTTGCCAGAATCAGGCACGACCTAAAATTAGGTGTCGTGAGTCCAGCCCAAAACAACAACGAAAAGATGAGCAAAACCAGGAGCAGAAAGGAAGAGCCAGAGGAATACAAAGTGATTCCATTTTCCCCCAAACACCCACACAAAGACAGCAGTTTCTGACAAGAATGTTCTTGGCAAAAAAAAAAAAAAAAGACTGGAACTTTTCTTTTTTGGCTTCAGTGAGTAAAAAAGCAGCTCTTTCTGCAGATTACTCAGTGATGCCCTCAAAGTGTTGGGTTAAGGCCCAAATTTATTGTCAGCTGTCAGAAGATATTTATCTCCATATATACTGACTGGTTCTGGATCAAGCCTGCAACATTATTGGGTTGTTTTATTTTCTGAATCAACAGGAAAAGGCGTGCATGGTTATTTCATACCATTCTGGAACATGAAATGCAGAGTGGCAAGCTTACCTTGGCACTGGAAGCCTTGTTTTCCAAACCCCCTGAAAAACAAACAAGAACACAAGGGCTTAGTATCTACTCCAGGCTGGACATTGTATTTCAAACGCATCGTGTGCTAACCCATGCAACAGGGTTAATAGATCAGAGGTGAAGCCCCATTGCTGACAGTACAGAGGTTAGTTAGCTCAGTGACTGTCAGTGTTCTAAAGCAGCAGCTGGCCTCCACATCCACCCAGCTGTGGGGTGAGCCAAGATTCTTGCCAATACTTGACAATTAATCATTGCTGACCAAGACAAGAATGTGACCAGGGGCTCAAAGGTGCAGACAACACTACTCAACTCATCAACAGAACCTTAGTTTAAAAAAAAAAAATTACCAAGTGTCTTAATTTGGTCCCTAAAGACCAAGTGTAAATGATTTCTTCTCCCCAAAGGCAATTAAAAAGTGGCTTCCTGATTTCTTCTGACTGTTTCGTGATGCCTAGAAATTGCCAAACAGCAACATACAGCAGATCTGACTTGCATTTAAAGGAACGACATTTAGCAGTATTTAATTCCTATGGCTCGCATCTGAGACGATCTGGTTTGTACTAAGAACCACCAGCTTTCCAAGCACATACATCGAGAGGTCGCCGTGCTTGTACTTCAAGGAGTTTCCTCTAGGAGAAGGAGCCTGAAGTGAACATTAAATTGCAAATCTGGAGCCACTAAAAGGCACCGCAAGAAGTTCTCAGAAAGCTGTTTGTCTCTATTTCTTGCTTTACGTAGCATTTTAATTTTTACGAAGCACTTTTCATCACTTAGTCATCACACTAGAAATCTTTTTTTTATAAAAGCACTTTAACCCTAACAAATATATAATGTGTGTGTGTATATATATATATAATATATATAATATATATATCAACGCTTCATGATTTCAGTAACATTTGTGAAAAATCTAAAACCCAGGGGAGGGGGGCAAAGAAATAATGCAGGAGGTTTGACGCTTGCCTTGCACATATCTTCCCCCAGGTTCAAGCTTTGGCATCCCACATACTTCCCTAAGTACCGCCAGGAGGAATCCTGAGTGTAAAGACCAAAAATAATCTGCCCAGGGGAAAACCTAAATTTAAACTGAAAAAAAAAAAAATCAACCCCCCCCCCACTTATCCCCTAGAGAATTCTGGTGTTTTCTTGGAACTTCTGAGCAGCTGCCTTACAGTTAAGAGGAGATCTAGCTGCAGGGGTGATGGGTGAAAGCAAGAAGGGGCCATATTTTATACTTTCCACCTCTCGAATACCAAACCACTGACCTCACCAAGTCATTCAGGGACTAACACCCCCCCCCCCTTCAGGGCACCTCAGAGTGCAATGAGAATGGAGCTTGGGGCTTTCTGCTGCAGGGCCAGGGCCCTTTTCTAGGCTTACTTCCCCCACCTGCAAAAGCAACCGTCTGACCCCTAATGAAATCTGGATACACCCTTCCAGCAGTATCCCCTTCGCCTTGGTGAAGATATAAACTGGGGAGCTTAGTTTACAGGCCTTATCTACCCAGGGGCTCCACTCTCGCCAGGCCAGCGCTGTTGCTGCGCTGCGAATGCCAAGGGCCAGCTGAGCTCTCTTCCTACAGTAGGCTGTCCTTTTGCTCAAAGCGCTCCCCGACTGGTTTCTGGAAAGGGGGTTATTAAGCACCTTATTAGCACCACATTTGCGCACCTCCTCCTTGGAGAAGCCTCGCCCCAGGTGCGAGGGATTCCGAGCGGCAGCCTTCACGGAAAATTAGGCGCTTTATTGGAGCCTGGTGGGATCTACCCTTAGAGAACTGTCAACTCCCTCCCATCACACCCCTATTCTCCAGGGGTGTGGCGGCCTCAGCGCGTTGCTGCGCCATTCTTCAAGGGAAAAGGGAATGGGAGAGAATCAAGCACTTATTGGCATCCTCTTTGGGGGGACCTAACCCCTAGAGCTGACCCTCCCCAGTTGGAAGGGATGAGATTCAGGCAGCCTTTTCCCTTGGGTCCCCCACTCAGCGACAAGAGAGTGGGGGATCCTAGTGCTTACTGGTTTGCAGACTCCTAGCTTCGCTGGCCCAAAGAAACGCGCCAGAAGAGGCACTGGGCGCAAGCTGGAGTTCCCCCCCCCCCCACTTAGTAGCTCCAGCGCCCTAAACTTTGTAAGGGAGGCAAGATGAAGGGTGGCAGCGACCTCAGCAAGGCTCAGAGAGTCGCCAGTATCTAAGCAGAAACCCACTTTTCCAATGGGGGCCTGGAGACATACACACATCCCTGATACCCACCCAACTTCTCCAGGCCCGGTTTGCGCGCAACCCAAGGGGACACCCCCTTCTCTTGGGCCGCCTGCAACCCTTACAATCTTTGGCTGATTAAATCGTGCCCTGTCCTCACCGGCGGGGTGACGGGTCTACTAATCTCTCCTGTTGACACGATCTATTTTAAATGTCTCTCCTTGTGCCCTTCTGCAGCCGCCTGCGGTGCCAACGGGTCCCACCCCTTCTTCCCCCTCCACTTTGCTCTTGGCTTTCTTTCAACAGTTCTGGGCACCCCCAAAGCCCCAAAATCATAGAACCTATAGAGTGGGGGGACTTGGAGACACGACCTAGAAGTCAGCAAGCACCCCCCCCAGATGCCAGTTTGCAAGGCAGGCGCACGCCCAGAACCCTAACCCTGGAAGATTAGACAGACACCCAACCAAACCGGGCGCACCCCAAACTTGGAATAGCTCAGGCCATCTGGATGGATCACCAGCAGCACCAAACGCTACTCCAGAGGCTCCCGGGCAGGCTTGGGCTTAGGGGGGCCAAGAGTGGCATTCCATGGGGGCGTGCCCCGGAGTCCCCACTGGAACTCCCCAAGTTGCCCCGAGTGAGCGCGCGCGCTCGGGGGACGCGCAAGCAAGCAAGCAAGCCAGCAAGCCAGCAAGCAACCCACCAGATGAAGTCGGTGCAGTGGCTGCAGAAGGTGGGCTGCTTGAAGAAGCGGGCGATGAATTTATGGTCCTTCACCTCATGCACGTTCTTCTGCCTGAGCGCCCCTTTGCGGGCGAAGCGGTTGGCCACGTCCTGGGGCGCGGTGGAGTCGTTGGCCGGGAACACGTCGGCCATGGTCCCCCCCAAACCCTCTCCAAGACACCTCTTGCCTTTGCCTGGCCGAAGCAGCGGCAGGCAGGCAGCCCGCCCGCCCGCCCGGGATGGGATCGGGATCGGGATCGGGCTCGGGGAGAAGGCGGAGGGAGGGCGGGTGCGCGGGGTCCGGAGCTGCTGCTGCTGCTGCTGCTCGCCGGCTGCTTGGCCGCGCGCTACTGACAGCTCCGCGCCCGGCGCTCGCGCTTCCTACTCGGCGGCAGAGGCGGCCCGGAGCGGAGCGGCGCCGCCCACTGCGCATGCCCCAAGTGGTGGTGGGTCGGGGGCGCGCGCGGGGAGGGGGAGAGCGGGAGCGCGCGTCCCGGGGACTGGAGGAGCCAGAGCGCGCGCGGTGCCGGGCGGCGGGACGGGATGGGACGGGGCGGGGCGGGGCGGGGCGGGACGGGACGGGGCGCGGGGAGGCTTTCCCGGGCCGAGCGAGCGAGCGGAGCGCGGGCGGGAGGCGGCCGCCAGCTTCAAGGGGCGGGTCCCTGGAAGTCTCGGCCTCTCTTTTTCCTCCCTCCTCTTCCGCTTCTCTTCTTCTCTTCTTTTCTTTTCTCTTCTCTTCTTTCTCTTCTCTTCTCTCTTCTCTTTTCTCTCTTCTCTTCTCTCTCTTCTCTCCTCTCCTCTCCTCTTCTCTCCTCTCCTCTCTTCTCCTCTCCTCCTCTTCTCTCCTCTCTTCTCTTCTCTTCTCTCCTCTCCTCTCCTCTCCTCTCCTCTCCTCTTCTCTCCTCTCCTCTCCTCTCCTCTCCTCTCCTCTTCTCTTCTCTTCTCTCCTCTCTTCTCTCTTCTGCTTCATCTCTCCTCTCTTCCTCTCTTCTCTCTTCTTTCTTCTGTCTTCCTCATTCTCCTCTTCTTTCTTTCCCTCTCCTCCCTCTCCCCCTCTCTCTTCTCTCCCTCTCCTCACTCTTCTTCCTCTTTTCTTTCTCTCTTCTCTCTTCTTTTTCTCTCCTCTCTCCTCTTATTTCTCTCTCCTATCTCTCCTCGTCTTCCTCTCCTCTCTCTTCCTCTCTCCTCTTTTCTCTCTCCTCTCCTTTCTTCTTTATTCCTCGCCTCTCTTCTCTCTTCTCTTTCCTCTCTTCTCTTTCCTCTCCTCTCTTCTCCTCTCCTCCTCTTCTCTCCTCTCTTCTCTTCTCTCCTCTCCTCTCCTCTCCTCTTCTCTTCTCTTCTCTCCTCTCTTCTCTCTTCTGCTTCATCTCTCCTCTCTTCCTCTCTTCTCTCTTCTTTCTTCTGTCTTCCTCATTCTCCTCTTCTTTCTTTCCCTCTCCTCCCTCTCCCCCTCTCTCTTCTCTCCCTCTCCTCACTCTTCTTCCTCTTTTCTTTCTCTCTTCTCTCTTCTTTTTCTCTCCTCTCTCCTCTTATTTCTCTCTCCTATCTCTCCTCGTCTTCCTCTCCTCTCTCTTCCTCTCTCCTCTTTTCTCTCTCCTCTCCTTTCTTCTTTATTCCTCGCCTCTCTTCTCTCTTCTCTTTCCTCTCTTCTCTTTCCTCTCCTCTCTTCTCCTCTCCTCCTCTTCTCTCCTCTCTTCTCTTCTCTCCTCTCCTCTCCTCTCCTCTTCTCTTCTCTTCTCTCCTCTCTTCTCTCTTCTGCTTCATCTCTCCTCTCTTCCTCTCTTCTCTCTTCTTTCTTCTGTCTTCCTCATTCTCCTCTTCTTTCTTTCCCTCTCCTCCCTCTCCCCCTCTCTCTTCTCTCCCTCTCCTCACTCTTCTTCCTCTTTTCTTTCTCTCTTCTCTCTTCTTTTTCTCTCCTCTCTCCTCTTATTTCTCTCTCCTATCTCTCCTCTTCTTCCTCTCCTCTCTCTTCCTCTCTCCTCTTTTCTCTCTCCTCTCCTTTCTTCTTTATTCCTCGCCTCTCTTCTCTCTTCTCTTTCCTCTCTTCTCTTTCCTCTCCTCTCTTCTGCTTTTTCTCTCTCCTCTCTCTTTCCTTTCTTCTTCCTCTCTCCCCTCTCATCCCTTTTTATTCCTCTCTCCTCTCCTCCCTTCTTTCTTCGCTCTATCTTCTTCCTCTTTCTTCTCTTCTTTCCCTCTTCTCTCTTCCTCTCTCCTCTCTCCTCTCTTCCTCTCCTCCTCTCTTCTTATTCCACTCCTCTTCTTCCTCTTTTCTGTCTCTCCTCTCCTTTCTCCTCTTCCTCTCTTCTTCCTCTCCTCTCTCCACTCTTCTTCCTCTCTCTCCTCTCCTCTCTTCTCTTTCTCGTCTCTCCCTCTCCTCTCCTCTCTCCCTCTCCCCCCCTCTCCCTCCCTCTCCATCTCCCCCTCCCCCTCCCCTCCAGGTCCGAGGTTCAATGCCCAGCCCCATGCAAACCCCACTGGAACACTCCCGGGGGGGGGGGGGGGAACCTCACAGTTCAGCTAGCTCCTCTTTTCCCTTTCCTATGTGCCAGGCAGGACCCACCTGCATCCCTAAAGCCTGAAACTTGGATACCCAAATTCTGCTCTTACCTGGCCAACTCTTCAGCTCCAACTCCTCGGAACCCCTAAAACACTCCATTCGCTGGTAGTTCTTCAGGTCGTGGGGTGCATCTATTGGGCGAAAGGGCGCGAATTTTAAGTCATTGCATGCTCGCCTTCTCCCCTGCGTGCAATTGTTGACTCCCGTATTTCTTCCCCCCCCCCCCTGCAAATATGCAGGCAAACTTGGAAGTGGGGAAGGTTCAAGGACGTGTCCTACTTGGTTTTTTAGCCCCTTACTCACTGGCTTCCACGGCTACCACCACTTTGATGGATAGGCTGGCTTGATTATTACCACTCGGGAGCCTAAATTTAGTAAAAAAAAAAAAAAATGTATTTTTTTGCATCCTCAGCTAATTACTGCAACAATCCTGGCAGGTGTGGAGCAAGGCCAGCACATGTGCAATTTGCAGAGGAAAACTGCTGCTCCATGCTAGGGTGACTGGTTTGGGTGGCCAAGGGCACCCCCATGGGCATGGACCCAGGGCTCACGCACTCCCGCTCAATATGTATCACTCCAGCCTCAAGGATGGGAAATTGCCATCTCGATCTTCTTTTTCGTGGTCGGGTCACAATGTTCACAGAAAGAGTGGAAGGCATCCAGGAAGAGAATGTTGTTTATTCTTTTAAGTGTAAAAGGGAGGCTGGTGAAGTGGCTGGCAGTCCAGATGTCCAGTTAGATCCCCCCCACACCACATGTTCTCCATAGGCATGTGTGACCCCCAAATCACCATCAATAACAAAAATTTAAATAAGAGTTTGCACAACGAATTATCTTGTGTGTTAAAGCTACCATTTGCATTTTTATTTTTTCAGCTTTTGTTGGGGGACCACCCAGCAGTGCTCAGAGGTTACTCCTGACTTTGTGCTCTGGAATCACTCCTGCCAGTGCTCAGAGGACTATATGGAATGCCAGGGATCCAACCTGGGTCTATCGTCCCAGACTACCTTTTATTTATTTATTTATTTATTTATTTATTTATTTATTTATTTATTTACTTATTTATTTTTAGACTTCTGATTATGATGGTTGGTTCTAAGTAAGCATCTATTTCATCTATTTGTATTTTTTTTTGTTTTGGGGTCACACCCAGCAACGCAGAAGGGTTCCTCCTGGCAGAAATCGCTCCTGGAAGTCTTAGAGGACCATATGGGATGTCGGGATTCAAACCACCATCCTTCTGCATACAAGGCAAATGCCCTACCTCCATGCTATCTCTCCAGCTCCTCAATTTGCATTCTTTTTTTTGGGGGGGGGGTTTGGACCACACCCGGCATTGCTCAGGGGTTACTCCTGGCTGTCTGCTCAGAAATAGCTCCTGGCAGGCACGGGGGACCATATGGGACACCGGGATTCAAACCAACCACCTTTGGTCCTGGATCGGCTGCTTGCAAGGCAAATGCCGCTGTGTTATCTCTCCGGGCCCCTCAATTTGCATTCTTAAAATGTTTTCCAAATATCAACCCTTGAAATGGTGATCACATGGGCCTTGAACCAGTTGGGGGATGAAATGGTGCTAGATCCCTCACATCATATATGGTTCCTGGGGCATCACCAGGAGTAAAACTAACAATAATAATAATAATAATAATAGTAATAATTAATTCAATCACAATTTTAACTTGTGACTAATTTTAAAAATAAAAATATTTTAATTTTAATTAAATTTTTTAATTTTTAAAAAATTTTAATTAAAATTTTTTTTCTTTTCATTTTTGGGCCACACCCAGTGGCTCCCAAGTGTTACTGTTGGCTCTGTTCAGAAATCGCTCCTGAAAGGCACCAGATGGGATGCCGGGATTCAAACCACCTTTGGTCCTGGGCCGCTTGTAAGGCAAACACCCTACCACTATGCTATCTCTCCAGCCCCTTATTTTTCTATTTTTAAAAAAATTAGCAATAAAAAAAAAAGGACATGAGGAATCTGCTTTAAGGAAACTGAGTCCATGCAAGCCCAGACAATTTGAAATAAAGTGTTTAGCAATGATGCCGAAGAAGTGAAAATGTACTTCTAGTTTTGTTGTTATTTTGGACCATACCGAGCAGTGCTCAGAGGTTACTTCTGGCTCTACTCAGAGATCACTCCTGGCAGAAGCTAGGAACCCTGGTGTAGTGTCTGGAGTCAAACCTGAATCAGCTGCATGGGAGATAAGTGCCTGGCCTGCTGCATTATAATTTTCTACAAAAGATTGCTTACACCTAAAAAAATTGTAAAGTACTCTGCTTCTTGTCATAAACAATGATGTTTGGGGTGCAGTACAAAGTTCCTTCCCCTTCTCTTTTTCTCTTAGTTCCTCCCACACACTGTCAAGTTGTAGATTTTAAAGGAAAATGATCCCAATTTCATGATGGTTAGACATTTGAAATTATAACTCTCTACTTCCGTAGCTTCTATCCAGGAAAAATGGAGGCAACCCAAGAATTCCTCGTTTCATTCAGAAATGATTTATCAAGTTACATCTCCAGGGCCGGAATAATAGTACAGTGGGCACGGTATTTGCCTTGCACTGCAGCCAACCTGGGTTTGATCCCCGGCTTCCCAGATGGTCTCCTGAGCACATTCCTGAGTGTAGAGTTAGGAATAATCCCTGAGCATTGCTAGGTGTGGCCTAAAAACAAACAAAATTTATTTCTCAAGTAGAATGAGACATGTAATAAAAAAATAAATAAACGTTTAAACATTAAAATGTTAAGAGGCCAGCAAGATAGTGCAGGGGTTAAGGTGCTGGTCTTGCCTATGGCTGACCCTAGATCAATCTCAGGCATAATCAGTAATCTTTTGGGGGCCAGAGAGATAGTATAGCTAATAAAGGCACTTTCCTTACACAAAGCAAAATCCAGGTTGGATTTCTGGCACCCCATTGTGTTCCCCCAAACCCTCTAGGAGTGGCCACTGAGTGCAGAACTAGAAATACAGCCTGAGCAAAGCCAGGAATGGCCCAAAAACAAAAACAAATTCATCTTTGGTAGGTGGTCGGAGGGTACAGTAGTTTTGTACATTAATTCCACACATTATAAATTGTTTTAGCCATCTTACCTCCACTATAATTTTTTTGTTTTTTTCTTTTACTCTAAATAAAAGTAAAATCTTATTTTCATTTAAAACCAAAGCAGCAATCATCCAATATAAAGACTGAACTTCTTGCGTCTTCTATAAACAAAGGATGTATATGGGAATGTTTAAAATCCAAGTATTGAGGAACTAGTATCTTTTTTCAAGTCCATGCTGTTTGTACTAAAAAAAAAATTGGTTTTCTCCTGACTAAAATTTTAGGTCAGAAATTTTGACCCTTCTGCTAATTCTGCGGTCCAAGAGGTAAGAAAGGGAGAGGCATGAAACAGAGCAAAAAAAATCCATCCAGATGGGGAAAAAAGATCAAATTCTCCACAAAGACCTGTGGCCTCTTAAGCCAAGGGCCTCCTTGTTGCTTAGTGACTATAAATCAACGGGGCCCTAAAGAACCAAACACAATGACTTCACAGACACCCTCATAAAGACATATTTCCTGTACTTCCTGGAAATGCTGATATGATGATGGGAGGAAACTGGAGTGTGGTACTGAACTTGCTGATGGAAGATCCCTGGGAAGATGAGATCAGATCCAAAAGGGTCTGTGGTACAGCTGGGTGGCTGTTTGTTTTGCACTCAGGGGACCCAAATTCAATCCTCGGCATCCCTTATGGTCTCCTGAGCACTGCCAGCACCAAACCTTGGCTTCCTTACAGTAAATATTGCTGGGTGTGGCCCAAAACAAAACAAAAACAAAAAGAAGAAAATAACAACCAAAGAGCCTGGATCTTTGTAGCCAAAGGAATGGTGGAGTACAACAATGGAAACAATATTTATTGCTCCAATGTAGCTTGGTATCTTTGACTTCCCTATTCTCATTGTTCTTCCTGAATGGGGGTTGGATTACTGTATTTTTTGTACCCTAAGATGCACTCCCCCCAACCCAAAGATGGGAGAAATGTCTGTGTCTTATAGAGCGAATGCCCCTGCACCTGAAGCCTGAGTGCTGGGGAGGAGAGCATCTACTAACCTCTTGATATCTGCAGTGTTATGCTTCCTTTATTGCACAGACATACCACATGATACAAGCAATCAGTTTAATGCACTTTCACCATCACATATAGAGCTTTCCTTTAAGACTATTTGATTGGTGGGGCTGGAGAGATAGCATGCAGAAGGTTGGTGGCTCGAATCCCGGCATCCCATATGGTCCCCCGTGCCTGCCAGGTGCGATTTCTGAGCACAGAGTCAGGAATAACCCCTGAGAGCTTTTTGGGTGTGAGTTTTTGGGTGTGACCCAAAAACAAACAAACAAACAAACAAAAAAACAAAACAAAAGACTATTTGGTAGCTGCTGCGATGTTTTATTATATTAACAAAAAAAGTATTTAATATTTTTATTTTATAACGTAAAATAAAAGTTAGGTAATTGTGTTTAACCAGCTGTGGACTGGCGTATTGTAAATATGCTTCAGTGTCTCAGGCTGGTTGTTCCCAGTGTCCATCTCCTGACAGCATCTCCTGTTGCACTACCTGCTGTAAAATATTTTTCCCTTGTTTTCCTCATCTAAAAACTATGTGCATCTTATGGTCAGGTGGGTCTCATAGAGCGAAAAATATGGTAATTTGATTCCTGGCATCCCATATGTCCCCCAGCTGCCAGAAGCAATTTCTGGGTGCAGATCTAGGAGTAACCTAGGTGATGCCGGGTGTGAATCCTCCCCCCCCCCCAAAAAAAAAAGTCTGGTGGCTTAGCTCCAGTACACCCCTATCCCCACCCCAAATGACTCCTGCAGAAAACTCTTGGCAGTTCAGTTTTCACAATTGCCTTCCACAACTTGGACTCCTGGGGGATAGTGGGCAAAGCACTTGCCTAGTTGCACCCCAGAGCACCATCAGGGAGGCCAACCCTGAGCACAGAGCCAGAAATAGCTTCTGAGCATCACAGCATGCAGCCCCCTCCCACCCTCCTCCTCATGGAGTCCTCTGTTTGAATTCACCTGATGTCTTAACTAAACAAAAGGGCAGGCCCTGTTCTTACATAAGACGAGATAGTAAAATGTCAATGATCCTGAAATAAAACCATACATGTAACTTAACCCAATAAAAATAAGACTTGTTTAAAGAAACAGACACACTTAGTCAAAGGCCCAAAAGAAAAAAAAATGTGTTGGACTCAATACCCAAGCAGATAGTAATCAAGAAGGAAAAAAAATACTTGAGAGAGTAGAATGGAAAAACAGGCAAATGTCATTCATGAACACTAGATTTCCTCTCCTGACAGTCCTCCAAAAAGGAAATGCAGCATTTTTGAAGTATGAAAGGCATTTTTTGAAGTATGACAGTGCAGCGGGTAGGGCTTGCATGTGTCTAATCTGAGTTCAATCCCCCACACCGCATATGGTCTCCCAAACTCACTCAAGAGTGATCCTAGAGCACCAGTAGATATGGCCCAAGGGCCAAAAAAAAAAAAAGGCAAAACCAAACAAAATATGAAAGGTGCCCCAAACTGCGTCATCACAAGCTAAACTGAAACAAAGACTTTATGACCTAGTCTCTGTATCAACAGAGCTGGAGAATTCATTGTTTCAGACAGAATCAGTGGAGTTGTAAATTGGCACATGCATGAGAATGTGCAATTGGCAATAATTTTGCAGAATTGAAAATGCCTCAGCCCCAGGAGTTCTGCCTCTACCCATGTATCTCCCAAGGATCTGTGCACGGAAATAAAACGACAGCATTAATTCAAGGAACGACTCTGGCTAAATGTCTGTCCTTGGGAAAGCAGGAGGCTAACTTAAGCTCCAATTGTTTGTGGCCTCTTCCTAGTGAGTTTAATGAGACATACTTAAAAAGAAAGATCTTCAAGATATGAGTGAGTAAAAAGGCAAAATATGCGGAAGTGTGTCCAGAATGCTAACCATCTGATGGCTGTTTTTTTAGAATTTATGAAAATGGGCACTTGACACATTTGAATACATGCACAAAAATTAGTAATAGTGATCGCATTGGGAGGTGAAGGGGCAGCTGGCTCGAAGAAGGGAGAAATATTTTTCTTAAGAGATCGACTTTAGGTGCCTTTGAAAGCATGTTCTTGATGAAGGAGGAAAAAATGTAAAGGCATCAGTTGGGGGCCAGAGAGAAGGCACAGCAGTAAGACATTTGGCTCGCACATGGTCGACCCCCGGGACAGACCTAGGTTTGAAATCCCAGTATCCCATATGGTCTCCCAAGCCTGCCAGGTGTGATTTCTGAGTACAGAGCCAGAAGTAATCCCTGAGTGTTGGTGGGTGCGGCCCAACCTCCCCCTACAAAAGGTATCAGAGACCTTAAATTATATCCCTTTTAAATTTTAAAACCTTTAAATTATATATTAAAACTATATCCCGGGCCCGGAGAGATAGCACAGCGGCGTTTGCCTTGCAAGCAGCCGATCCAGGACCAAAGGTGGTTGGTTCGAATCCCGGTGTCCCATATGGTCCCCCGTGCCTGCCAGGAGCTATTTCTGAGCAGACAGCCAGGAGTAACCCCTGAGCACTGCCAGGTGTGGCCCAAAAACCAAAAAAAAAAAAAAAAAAAAAAAAAACAAAACCTATATCCCTCGGGCCTGGAGAGATAGCACAGTGGTGTTTGCCTTGCAAGCAGCCAATCCAGGACCAAAGGTGGTTGGTTCAAATCCCGGTGTCCCATATGGTCCCCCGTGCCTGCCAGGAGCTATTTCTGAGCAGATAGCCAGGAGTAACCCCTGAGCACGGTCGGTGTGACCCAAAAACAAAAAACAAAACAAAAAAACTATATCCCTCTACTGGTTATATTGTGTAGAGACAGGGAGATAGCTCAAAAAAAAAAAAAAGACTAGAGGATATAAAGTGCAGGGTGAGGAGTGGGAGGGAAACTGAGGATATTGGTGGTGGGATATATGCACTGGTGAAGGGATAGGTGTTGGCACCTTGTATGATTGAAACTCGACAATGAATAGGTTTTGAATGGTACTTTAATCAAATAAAACTTGGAAAAAAAAGAAAAGAATGCCTAGTAAGATATTAAAGTTTCATAGCAAAAGAGTTAAATAGCCTTCTTTAGCTTCATTAAGTTTGTGTTTTGGAGAAAGGATCTGAGAATTCCCTTCTGTAAGCTTCTCCCTTCTCCCTAACTCACCAATGCATCTCCTTCCACTTTAACTATGAGTAAAGAAAGGGACTGGAGCGATGGCGCATCGGTAGGGTGTTTGCATTGCATGCTGCTGACCCAGGATAGACCATGGTTCCATCCCCCAGCATCCCATATCCCCCAAGCTAGGAGCCATTTCTGAGTGCATAGCCAAGAGTAATCCCTGAGTGTCACCAGGTGTGGCCCAAAAACATTTAAAGAGAAAGAAAGGAAGGAAGGAAGGAAGGAAGGAAGGAAGGAAGGAAGGAAGGAAGGAAGGAAGGAAGGAAGGAAGGAAGGAAGGAAGGAAGGAAGGAAGGAAGGAAGGAAGGAAGGAAGGAAGGAAGGGAGGGAGGGAGGGAGGGAGGGAGGGAGGGAGGGAGGGAGGGAGGGAGGGAGGGAGAGAGGGAGAGAGAGAGAGAGAAGAAAGAAAGAAAGAAAGAAAGAAAGAAAGAAAGAAAGAAAGAAAGAAAGAAAGAAAGAAAGAAAGAAAGAAAGAAAGAAAGAAAGAAAGAAAGAAAGAAAGAAAGAAAGAAAGAAAGAAAGAAAGAAAGAAAGAAAGAAAGAAAGAAAGAAAGAAAGAAAGAAAGAAAGAAGAAAGAAAGAAAGAAGATAATACCACTGTTTAAAATTCCCACGAGGCTTTTTGTGGGGAGGGGAGCACTCCCTGTGGCACTGAAGGGTTACTTCTGACTCTGCACTCAGAAATCACTCCTGGCAGGCTCGAGGGGACCATATAGGATATCAGGGATTGATCCCAGGCCGGCTACATGCAAGGCAAAAACACTACCTGCTATGTTACTGTTCCATGAGACTTTTTTTTTTTTTTTTGAGTCACACCCGGCAGTGCTCAGGGGTTACTCCTGGCTCCACACTCAGAAATCGCTCCTGGTAAGCTCAGGGGACCATATGGGATGCCTGGATTTGAACCAATGACCTTCTGCATGAAAGGCAAACGCCTTACCTCCATGCTATCTCTCTGGCCCCCCATGAGACATTCTTATGAGAATGTCCATGTGTGTAGTCTTTCTTTCCAACTTGCAACCTTGCAGGTCATCTCCACCTTTATTATTTTGTGCCTGCATTTTTGTTTGTTTGTTTGTTTGTTTGTTTTGAACCACACCCAGTGATGCTTAGGGCTTACTCCTAGCTCTGCACTCAGGGATCAGCCCTGGCAGGCTCAGGGGACCATATGTAATGCTGGGGATCAAATCCATGCACAGTAAACACCCTACTCAATGTACTTCCACTCCAGCACCACCTCCACTTTGAGATTGCTTTCTAGCAGAGGCCAGACTGTCTGGCTTCTTTGAAAAAGCCAATTGCAAAGGGCCATTCCATACACAGAGCTTTCTGGCCACTGAGAATTTTATTGAAATGGGAGCCAGTATAACTCTGACTAGTTATCTCACTGTGTCCTCCCAACCTGAGAATTATCCTGCCCACACATTCAACCTGGCACTCCCATGAACCCATCACCCTACTTTAATAATGATGAACTTTCAGTGAATCAGACTGCACTGCTGTGCTACCTTAACTCTTTGTCTCCAGATAATAAAACCCCAAATAGAGTGAAACACTGAAGAGAACATGAGGACTAATGGTCATGTCTCTTAGTTGTGGGTTTCTTGAGTATTTGCAAAGCAAAATGCACTGAATCTTACACATAAAAATAGATTCATACTAAGCCACTAGGTACATGTGTTGCCAGCCCATGCACATGGTACATGGTACATGCAGGTACGTGTCACCCTCATCTTCCCTCTTTGGATGTGGACTTTTCTGCTTTCATATTTTCATGCTGGGATGTGGACTGAGGTTTTCTTTGCCTTTGGAGAAGGCAGTCTTCTCTTAAGTACATTATTTTCTCTCTCTCTCTCTCTCTCTCTCTCTCTCTCTCTCTCTCTCTCTCTCTCTCTCACTCTCTCCTGCCTTTATTTCCTTCCTTCCCTTCCTGAGAATTTCCAAATAAAAACCTGTTTTTCAACCAAATTTAGAAATCAGCCTGTGATGATGGCAGGCTGGGGCAGGATGATAGTGACATTGGATGGACTCTGGGAACATTGGTGGAAGGAGGTTGACACTGGTGATGGGATTGGTGCCGAATCATGGTATGTACAAAATTCAAGCAGTTTATTTTATTTATTGATTGGTTGGTTGTTGGGCCACACCTGGCGATACTCAGGGGTTACTCCTGACTCTGTGCTCAGAAATTGCTCTTGGCAAGCTCAGGAGACCATATGGGTTGCCAGGAATCGAACTGGATTTGTCCTGGGTTGACTGCATGCAAGGCAAATGCCTTACCACTGTGCTATCTCTCCGGCCCCATCAATAACTTTGTAATTCACAATGCTTCAATTAAAAAAATGTTTTCATGCAGAGAAGAGCTGAACAGACATTTCTCTAAAGAAGACCATGGCAGATCACGGGCAGAAGATCATGGGCAGATGAACAAGTGTTTATTATCATGGATTATGAAGGAAACACAAATCAAAAATCACAATGAGATATTACATCTCATCAAGGAGAGGGACTATATAAAAACATTTGGAAAAATATTTTTGGAGTGATAGCACAGCAGGTTTGCCTTGCATGTGACCAACACAGACAGGTTCAATCCCCCAAATCTTATATGGTCCCTGGAGCCTGCCAGGAGTAATTTTTGAGCACAGAGCCAGGAGTAACCCTTGAGCGCCACCATAACATGAGTAACCCCTAACTCCAAAACATAAAATAAAAAAAATTGGAAAATTAGTGCTGGTGTAAATACACTGAAAAAGGAACTATTGGCTGCAATTGGTGGGAATATAATCTAGTTCAGCCTCTCTGGAAATTTTTTTCTAAAAACGAAAACCAAACAAAAAACCTGCTTTTACTCCCCTCACCCCCGCCAAAAAAATTGACTAAGCCACTAGGCCTAACAACTCTGCATGCTCATTTAAGCTAAGCATCAAAATAAACATACAAATTTGTGCAAGGACACTTACATGGTATTGGCCTGCCTTTCCTTGGGGGACCAAAGACCTCATTACCTGCCAATGGAACACAAATCTCTGCTCTGACTTCTGCTTGAATGTCATGTTCTGTCCACAGCAGTAAAGTACAGATAGCACAGCACCTACCTGTGGGCATAGGGTAACGATAACAACAAAATGAAGGAAGCAGCTCCTAAATCCATGTGGTGAGTTCTCCTAGGTAAGTCACTTGACCTAGAATGATAGAAATGCCCATTTTTGGGGCCAGAGTGATGGCGCAGTGGTAGGACGTTTGCCTTACACGAGGCTGGCCCAGGATGGACCATGGTGTGATCCCCCAACACCCCGTTATGGTTCCCTGAGCCAGGAGCAATTTCTGAGTGCAAAGCCAGAAGTAACCCCCCTGAGCATCACTGAGTGTGACCCCCCCCAAAAAAAATAAATAAAATAAAATGCCCACTTCCCCTTGGGAGGAATTACATCACAACTACAAACAGCTTTTGATAAATACACTTCATCTTTTCTGGCAGACTCTCCAATCCCTGACTCTGTTGGGTGTTGCTGAGACCTAGAATGTTGGCAACTCTTGAATTCTTGGAATTCTTTCACATGCCTAGGTTTTCTTTCTTTCTTTCTTTTTATATTTTTTGTTTTAGCATTTGGGCCACACCTGATAGTGCTTAAGGGTTACTTCTGGCTCTGAACTCAGAAATCACTATGTCAGGCTCAGGGTTCTGTAAAAGAACCTGTGTGCTGTATCTCCAGCCCCAGGTAAACGACTCTGAATCAGGGTCGTGTGTGCATGAAATAATCCAAACCAGGCTGAGGGTGAAACATGTATAGTCTGGCAGTTTTTTGCCTTGTATCTCCACCAAGCTGCCTGCCAGAACTGTCTGTTTTTTATTGAATACTGTACTCAATTTATCTGGGGGCCGCAGGAGGCAAAGTGGGGGTGATCCTTGAGTGCAAAGTCAGTAGTAAGCCTTGAACATTGGGGGTGTGACCCAAACAACTAAAACAAAACAAAACAAAAAAAGATTCCTCTAGGCCAGGGCCACAAAACGTTGTACGGAGGGCCGTTTGAGACCCCTGGAATACAGTGATCACCCCTGGATAAGGCAGTAATAGCACAGGTTATCTGAGCCAGTCCCACCCAGGATTACAAGTAAAATAATCTGTTTGGGGGTAAATCCAAGTTGTAAACAAACATATAAAGGAACCAGGGATGATCTTTGTTTTAGGTAAAATAAGGTGTAACCTAATAGGCTACCATAAAGGATGCTGGAGATCTAACACAGGTCAGCCACATGCAAGGCAAATGCCCTACCTGCTGTGTTATCATTGGTCCAGCCCATATGCCTAAGTTTTCTATGAAGCATTGCTCTCACAACAGGAATATTCAGAAACAGGTATTCAGAAATACCACTTCAGGGCCAGAGAGATAGCACACTGGCATCTCATATGGTCCCCCTAGAGAGCCAGGAGTGATTTCTGAGCATAGAGCAAGGAGTAACCCCTGAGTGCTGCCAGGTATGGCCCAAAAACAATATAAAAGAAATATCACTGCAGGGATACTGTCTGTGCACTTGTTTCATGTTCAGGCCCTGTTACAGAATTTGAAAAGGAACAGTGAACAGAGCGACGGTGTAAGTGGCAAGGCATTTGCCTTGCAGGTGGCTAACCTGGGACGGACCGTCATTCAATCCCCTAGTGTCCCATAAGGTCCACCAAGCCAGGGGCGATTTCTGAGCACATAGCCCCAAGCGTAACCCCTGACCGTCACCGGGTGTGGCTCAAAAAACAAACAAACAAAAATAAATTACAAAGTACTATTGAACTGAGTGATAAATGGGGAGGAGAAAGGCCGGGGAGACGATATCACAGGCCAGGGTACATGTTTTGCATGAGAGAATCCTGGATCTAGTCACAGCACCTCATGTTTCCCCACACTGAGTGTGATCCAAAATCCAAAATATGGAGAAAAGTGCACATGGAGTCTGCACCTTTCCTCTTGAGATGTGGACTTTCCTACTGTCATGTGGGTTGTATACCAGAACTCTCTCTGCCTTTGTAAAAGCCTTCACTCTGTCTTGAGCACATCTTTTTTTTTTTTTTTTTTTTTTGTGTGTGTGATTTTTGGGTCACACCTGGCAGTGCTCAGGGGTTATTCCTGGCTCCAGGCTCAGAAATTGCTCCTGGCAGGCACAGGGGACCATATGGGACGCCGGGATTCGAACCGATGACCTCCTGCATGAAAGGCAAACACCTTACCTCCGTGCTATCTCTCCGGCCCCTTGAGCACATCTTTCTTTTCTTTTCTTTCTTTTTTTTTTGTGGGGGGAGCCTACCTGGCAGTGTTAAGAGGTTACTCCTGGCAGGCTTGGGGGACCATATGAGTTTCTGGGGATCGATCCCAGGTTCATCCTAAGTTGCCCATGTGCAAGGCAAACACCATACCTCTGTACTATCACTCTGCCACCCCTTATACTCTCCCTTCCCTTCTTCAGTTCCTCCGAATAAAATAGTTTTTACTTCAAACAATACAGAGAAAGGCAATGAACCCAAAATTAATTTTATAGGGCTAACAGTATGCTTGCATGATAATAGTAATAATTCAAGGAATATCAAATTGTGGTGTTGAGTACAGGTTGAAAAGTATCAGAGACCAATAAACATTTCCTGTACCCAATCTGGGGAAGAAGACTCAGGAAATACAACAGCAGTTAGGGTACATGCTTTGCAGGATGCCTGGCTCTGGTTTGATCCCCAAGCATTAGCAGGAGTGACCCTCGAGGCCCCTCAGTGCTGAAAATGTGGGTAGCATCACATCCTGAGGCTCCTGCCTTGAATCATCATCCGGGTTATGCAAAAGTTTCATGGGGCAGCTGGTTCTCCCAAGCATGGCTTGGAGAAACGCCCAACCCAGCCAAATTTAAGACGAGGAAAGAAACAGTTTTATTCAGAGGAGCATTCAGAAACATGTGACTCCAAAGGGTGATGAGAATTGGGGCAACGGCTGTGCAGTTTCTATACCATCTTAAAAGAATAGAGGAAAGGGGGCTGGAGAGATAGTCTAGTAGGTAAGACACTTACCTTGCATGCATCTGGGTTGGATCCTGGATTTCTGAAAATGGTCGCTGGGTTTCCAGGGGGGGATAGTAGCTGGTTTTCTGGAGATGGTAGCGGGGTTTCCACGGATGGTAACTAGATATTCAGGAATAGAGCTGGGTTTCTGGGGATGATCATTGGAGTAATGAAAAGCATTGCTTTGAGTCAGATTAGAAGTCAGAGAACAGGAGCCATAGAGATAACACAGTGGTAGGGCATTTGCCTTGCATGCAGCCAACTCGGGAAGGACCTGGTTTGATTTCCGGCACCCATATGGTCCCCCAGCCTGCCAGGGGTGATTTCTGAGTGTAGAGCCAGGAGTAACCCCTAGCGCTGCTGGGTGTAGCCGAACATCCAATCAATCAATTAATAAGCAAATAAAGTTTTTATAAAAAACTCAGAGAACAAGCTTCTTCCTGCATCTGTTGGTCCTAAATGAATTCCACTCAATATCATGTCCAAGTCATGTCGATGGAGACATTTATTTTTTTGAGTAGTGACAGAATGACTATTAACAAAATCCATCTTCCCAGGCAGTGAGGATAAAAATGTCTTAGTTGGGAGAGAAGGAAATTATCATCAAAGCAGGCTGGAGAAAGAGTAAGCAGGAGGGAAACCGAGGACATTGGTGGTAGGAAATGTGCACTGGTGAATGGATGGGTGTTGGAACATTGGATGGCTGAAACTCAACTATGAACAATTTTATACCTATCCATCTCACAGTGATTCAATAAAAAATAAAATAGAAATAAACAAAAGAATCCCTCACAGTGTACTACTTTGGGCCACATCCTCTTTGGGAATGTCTGGCATCAGCCTTGACGAGGTGAGATGACAGCCCCAGGTATAGTAGAAATGCCTTTAATTCAGCGGTGAGTTCCTCACCTCAGGGAGAGGTAGAATTAATTGTGACAATGAGAAAACCTAGTTTTCTGCTAAGATTAGAGACAGGCAGCTGAGGTTGCTTAAAGAACTGTGACCTCAATGTTTGCATGAGGAAGTCCCAGGTTTGTTGACTGCTCAGAACCCTTGGCACCCAAGCATCACCTAGAATGGCCCTTGAATCTGGGGTGCATACTCCCCCAAAATTAGTGTAAAAAAATGGTGTGTGAGCAGAAATGTTAGCACAGGAAGGAGGGTGCTTGCCAACCCGAATTCGATCGTGGGCATCCCAGATGGCCCCCCCTCAAGCCTGCCAGGAATAGCCCCTGAGCACTACCAGATGTAGCCTAAAAGCCAATAAATAAATAAAGTGGTGTGGTCTTACACTTTAGAAAATTTGGCATATTAGCATTTTAATAGACTTTCAGATTTCAATTAAAACTGCTAGCTCAGTAATGAATTCATACTGTGAAATTACTTTGAAATTGTACATTGTTGGGGCCGGAGCAATAACACAGCGGTAGGGATTTTGCCTTGTTCGTGGCCATCCCCGGTCTGATTCCCAGCATCCCATATGGTCCTCTGAGCCTGCCAGGAGTGATTTCTGACTGCAGAGCCAGGAGTAAACCTCTTAGCACCTCTGGGTGAGGCCCCAAAACAAAACAAAACAAAAACCTACATTAATAAATGAAATTGTACATTGTATGAAAACACTTAGAGATTTGAGGCCCAAGTGATTGTATGGTGAGCAAAAACACTTGTCTTTCAAGTGGGGGACTTGGGTTCAATCTCTTAAACCCATATGGTCCTTCAAGCCTGACCAGGAATGATCCCTGAGGGCAGAATTAGGAATAAGGTTTGAGCACTTCTGGGTATACTACAAAACAAAGAATAATAGTAACAACAACAATAATGCTAAACAATCAAAGAGAATTTAATTTTCACTTTTTTGTTGTTAAGTTTAGAACCTTAGATTTATTTGTACCTAGTTTGTTTTGTTTTGTTTTTATTTGGGGGGGCCACACCCAGCAGCGCTCAGGGGTTACTCCTGACTCTGTGCTCAGAAATCACTCCTGGCAGGCTCAGATTGGCAGTATGTAAGGTAAACATCTTACCACTGTACTATCACTCCGGCCCAGATTTATAACTTGTTTTAAGGTTGAAATTCAGAAACCATACTTAGATGATTTGCTTTGCTTACTAGTTTTTTCTTTTTATTATTTTCCTCTTACTGGCATCTCCAATATGACTTGCTAATAGAGCAAGATTTGCAAAATTAACTTAAAAGCTTAAGGAGAAATATGCTATTTTTTTCAGCTGTAATCAGCTGGGATCAATTCCCAGCACTCCATATGGTTCCCTCATCCCTACAGGAATGATTCCTGAGTAAGTCCTGAGTAAGTAAATCCTGAGCACTACCAGTGTGGCACCCTAACAACAACAACAACAACAACAACAAACAAAACACAATAAAATCTGTTCTCAATGGGGGTGAGGTGGGGAACAGGACAGAAAAATAAGAGGTGGCCCTCTGGGGACATAAAACCTTCTACTAACAGTTTCATGTGTAACTTTATCTTAAACCTACTTTGTAAACCTACCTTAAAAATGAGCTTTAGGGCCCGGAGAGACAACACATCGGCGTTTGCCTTGCAAGCAGCCGATCCAGGACCAAAGGTGGTTGGTTCGAATCCCGGTGTCCCATATGGTCCCCCGTGCCTGCCAGGAGCTATTTCTGAGCAGACAGCCAGGAGTAACCCCTGAGCACTGCCGGGTGTGGTCCAAAAACCAAAAACCAAAAACAAACAAAAATGAGTTTTACTGTGTATTAACAAGAATTTCAGGGCTAGAGTGATAATACAGTGGGGAAGGAGTTTGCCTTGCATGCAGACAACCCGTGTTCGACCCCTGGCATTCCATAGGATCCTCCAAGTTCACCAGGTGTGATTCCTGACCTCAGAGCCAAGAGTAGCCCTTGGTGTGGCCAAAAACTAAAGCAAAGAAAGAAAAGAAAGATTTCAGAACCAGAAGTCTCCATCTTCTCGCTGGAGTACAGGTATATACACGTTTCTGAACATCCTGAACATGCATGAATGATTTCCTGCAAGAATCAAACACAGCTTTATTATCGATTGAAAGTGATCTAGACACTCTCTTCCATCACAGATGCCAGTGACCCAACATGATTTGCACTCAGATATTTATGGGGAGACATGAAAGTCTAACACTGGAAAAACCTGTCCTTCAGCACCTTAGAGAAAACCATTTCCTAGAATACAAAAGAAGAGAGAGAACTTTTGACGGGCAGGAAAGCATTCTGCTTGCTGAGACCAGCTTCTCCCAGGACACAGTGACATCCAAGAAAAGTTGGATGGGTGAAACCCCTCACAATGGTTATTTCCATGGTTATTAGAACTGATGAAACCTAAATACTATATCGTTATACATGGTCTCTGGTAGACACCTTTGGTTGTTTATTTAGAATTTTTTTCTTTAACAGACTTCTAACTTTCAGGTTTAACCCAAGGGATGTGACAATAGGCAAGCACTGATGTTTTGGGTGTGTTTGTTTTGTTCTGTTTTTGTGGTGCTTAGGGTTTACTCCTGGTTCTGCACTCAGAAATCACTCCTGACTATAGCACTGACTATTTACCAAGAGCTTAGGTGTGTCCCAGCTGAAAGATCTTCACAAGCTTCTGTCACTTCATGCAGTCCTGACTTCCCTCAATGCTCACATTATCTGAACTTCATCCAGAGATGCCAAGAAGTATTGAATCCTGTAGAAGTGAGGTTAGCCTCTCCGAGACAACAGGACTAGTCAGGCAGAGCAGAGCTGAACTCACTCCTAGTCCATGCCTGCTCCCCAGAAAGCACTGGCCAGAGCACACTGGGCCTCTTCATCTTGGGCCTCCTCATCTTTCTGTCAACCCTGTGGCCTTGAGGCCTTCTTTGTCACAGGGCAGTGGAGTCCATTTGCGTTTCCAGCTGATGTGGAGCTGCTGAGGAGAGAAGGTAAATATTGGAAGAGTGGGAGGCAAGCCTGTCTTCTCTCTGGGGGTGCAGCAGAGTGACTTAAGAAGACAAAATGCTGAGCTTCCTTGACTAGCTCAAAGAAGGAACAAACAAGCAAAACAAATATTTCAACCTGTTCGTTCATCTGAGTCACCACTTATTTGCTAGGTTTGTTTGTGGGTTTTATTTTTGTGTGGAAAAACAGAGATTTTTTTTTTTTTTACCACACAGCACTTGCCCTCACGAAACACAGAGTAAAACAAAGACAAATTTGGGGGGGGGAGTCTTTGTTACCACACAGCTGCCTTCCTTTTCCTTGACATTTTATTGGTTGGTTGTGCCAGGATGGAAGCCAGGGTCTCATAGTAAAATTCAAGGCTCCCTGCAGAGCAACATGCCTGGCCTATACCCATTTGAACCTAGGACTCTAAGCAAGAGGGTTGTAGGTTTTTTTAAATTAAAAAAAATGGAGGGACCATACCCAATGATGCTCAGGGGTTACTCCTTCTGATTCTGCACTCAGGAATTATTCCTGGTGGAGCTCAGGGATATCCAGGAAGCTCTCAGAGAGCTCAGGGAACTATTGGGATGTCGGGGACCAAACTCCAGACAGTCACAAGCAAGGCAAATGCTCTCTACCCGCTGTATTATCTCTCACCCAACAACAGAGAATTTATTAGCAAATTAGAGCTTCTTTGTGTAAGTGCGGAAGATATGCATATACTCTGTTGATTGGAATCAGGCTATATTTTGTCTTAATATGGCGTGACCTTCCCTCCAGACCATGCGACCTTCCATCCACCAATGTCCCAAGTTATCCACTCACCCCCACCAGCCTGTACAACATAAATGCTTTATATTGCTTATTACACCATATATCTCACTGGGTGTTACTGAAGTTCTTGTCTAAGTATTTGCTGAACTATAAGATGCTGGTTAAGCCTGATATTTAATTAATTAATTAATTAATTTGCTAACTGGGCTTAATGGTCTTCTAATTTTTTGTGTTCCTACTGGGAACACAGTGACCACTATGAACTTTGGAAATGTTCTGTGGACACTTATGTGGCCACATGCTCCCACTGCCAATGATTAAACACTATGGCAACTTGGGCCTACCAGGTTCTGAGCTGCAGTGGCTTTCTCTGAAATTAGTCATGGGGTTGGTCATTATGTATAAGTGGGTGGGTGAAATGTTGGACCATCTGATAGGGCAGGGACTGGATCTGCCCCATCTAAGAAGGCTCTAATAATCTGGACCCTAAAACTGGGCCTGCCAGGTTTGGCACTGAGGCAGTTCTCCAGGAATCCCACTTTGGATGCCCATGAAGTGGAAGTTTGTCATGTGTGGGCTGAGTGTGCCTCCCAGCCTCTCCTGAACTCTCATTGCACTCATGCCATCCTGCTGCCATCAGAACCTCTGTACCTGGACCTGGACACCTCAGTGGTTCTAGGGCAGGCCCCCTCAGTGCCTATCATGAAAGATGGGGTAGAGTAGAAAACATGGCTCAGGGTCCAATGCAGACCCCTTGCTTGTTCCTGGCATCAGCAATGAAAACCAGGTCCTATCTGCTGGGATCCCAGGGTTAGTATGTTTCTGTCCAAGCACTGCTAGTCACTTTATTTTTTTATTATTTATATGTATATTTTTTATTTAAGTAACATGATTATAGTTGGGTTACAGTCACAAACAGAACATCCCCCTTCACCAGTGTAAGGTTCTCCCCTCCCAATGCCCCCCTCCCCCTTCCCATCCCCTGCCTTTATTCGAGACAGGCATTCTACTACAGTTATTTGTTTTTAAGTTCAGTAAATTGTTTTTTTTTCCTTAAAGGATAAGGGTTAAAAAAATAGTAAAGGTGTGACAGTGGCAATCGCCGTTGTTTGCATAGGCCCAGAAAAATATGGGGAAAATGGAAAAATATCTTTGGCCTCATTACAAGAAGGCCTCACCCCCAAAGTTTATTGGCATAAAACCGACTCTGGACTCCAGGCATACTAGTCTGTAACCCAAGTCATTCTCTGTGGTACCGGTGAAACTTTTTCACACTTTAGCTGTTGTTGGTATCAGGTTCCTATATTTAAAGATTCTGGATTCTATGCATTTCTTTCATCGAAGTCAGGCTGACGTGAAACCTCCTCTAGTTTCAGCACACCATTAGATGTGGAGCAATATGCCCTGCAAGCAGGCTGTTGCTGAGTTGTCTGGGTGTTGAGAGCACTCTTTGGAGTAAGTCAATGCCAGAGAAGTGGTAGGCCTTCCCTGGTAGAGGTTTATATCCTGTTATAGACCATTGTGGTTGTTTCCATAGATGGTATCTATTGTTCAGAGGTGTTTGGGCAATGCCCATTCTTCTGAGGCCTAAGCCAAATCATTATGCCAATGTTCAGAGTATAAGGCCTAACTGCATTACCAAACTTGTGTTCCCATCTCTATTAGATAAGAAGAACTTGTTTGCATATTAATTTCCCTTTTAATGTGCCTATGCAAAAGAGAAACAATGCCACAAGATATTGTTGGTGCATATGGGGGCCGACGAATAAAGCCCAACATTACTTTTTTATTTTTGTAAATAATTTCTTTATTTAAGCACCATGGTTACAAACACATTCATAATTGGGTTTCAGTCATAAAATGCACACACCCCCTTCACCACTGCGACTTTCCCACCACCATTATCCTCCTATTTACCTCCTTTCTCCACCCCCACCCCATTCCTTGCCTGTCTTTGAGCCAGGCATTGTATTTCTCTCTCTCTCTCATTGTCATGGTACCTGTTAGTGTAAGTTATTTCTACACTTACCACTCTTTGTGATGAGCTTTTTATCATGGGCTGGTTCTTCTAGCTCTCATCTCTATTGTCTCTAGGTGTTATTATTATACTGTCTTTTTTTTTTTTTTTGGTTAATTCATTTCTGATGGATCATCCATAACTGTGACCTTTGTACCCTTTAGTTTTCACTTTCTCGAACTCTTCATGTAGTCTCTTAACGATGTCTAATGGGGGGCCGGGAAGGTAGTGCTAGAGGTAAGGTGTCTGCCTTGCAAGCGCTAGCGTAGGACGGACCACAGTTCGATCCCCTGGCATCCCATATGGTCCCCCCCAAGCCAGGAGTGATTTCTGAGCGCATAGCCAGGAGTAACCCCTGAGCGTCAAATGGGTGTGCCCCCCCCAAAAAAAAACCCACAATGTCTAATGGACCTGGAAAAGCTTTTATTGGAAAGAATGTCTAGAGGATTAAAACCAAAAAGAAGATTTCATTAAAAACACAACTAGGGACAGGGAAATGGAGAAGTAATCAAGCACTTATCAGGCATGTGTGAGGTCCTGGGTTTGATCCCTAATACCTAACACACATACACACACAAACACACACACATTCATACTCACAACCATTCATAACTTTTCTAATCTGACCTTCCAAGCAATTGAGTTTTGAGATCTAGATTCTCTTTGAACCATCTAGAAATTTACTTTTTTTGTGTGGTTTTGGGTATGCTCAGGGGTTACTCCTGGCCCTGTGCTCATGATCATTTCTGGTGGTGCTCAGGGGACTAAATGGGATGCCAGTAGTTGAACCTAGGTCAATTGCATGCAAGACAAGCACCCTACCCACTGTGCTATCATGTCAGACCCACAATTTACTTTGTAAAATGTAACTATTTCTATTTCTTTCTGTTCCAACATTTGGAAAACAGGGACTGGAAAGATACCACAGCTAATAGGATATTTGCCTTGCACGTGGTGAACCTGGGTTCAATCCCTGGCATTCCATATGGTCCCCTGAGCCTGACAGGAGTTAATTCCTGAGTGCAGAGCCAGGAGTAATAAATACTAGAGTGCTGCCAGATGTGGCCCCCCCCAAAAAACCAAACCAAAGCAAAACAAAACAAAAACTCTGGAAAACATTGGATTATGAGTGAATAATCAAACCCAAACCCGGGCCATTTTTTTTGGGGGGGGGGGCACACCCGGCGTTGCTCAGGGGTTACTCCTGGCTGTCTGCTCAGAAATAGCTCCTGGCAGGCACGGGGGACCATATGGGACACCGGGATTCGAACCAACCACCTTTGGTCCTGCATCAGCTGCTTGCAAGGCAAACGCCGCTGTGCTATCTCTCCGGGCCCGGGCCATTTTTTAAAAAGCCTATTGGTAATATAAATAGCTAGATAGTCAGCAGAGTAGTTTTTTCCTATGAGAGAAGCAGAAAGATTTTACAGGAGGGTGTGTGCAGGCTCCTAAGCCTTTCCTCTAGCTGCTGCAGTAGTATTGCCTGGAGGGATGGGTCAAATGGATTCCAATTTGCTGGAAGAGCTTCTGGGTGTTGCCAGAGCTTTGGGACCTAGATCTAACTCTGCAAAACCTAACAGAGATTCCAAGTGAACACATTCTTCAAGTGGAAAATCTCCACTTGCAAGTGGGGGTGCTAGGGCCAGAAGTGTTCCCACAGATCAGAGCAGAGAGCTAAAAGTCAATGTGTGTTCTTGGAAAAACCCCAAATTATCAGCAATTTCCTCCTCTTTCTCTTTGAGGGGATGCATATGATACCCAGAATAATACCAGAGCACCCCCAAAATTAGAATAAAATCCCACTTTGCATGAATGCTTCTACTGGGGTGTTCTTCATGAAGGAGCAGCTTTGCAGATGAACCCTGGGCATGTCAGCTTGAGAGAAATGGGGTGACATGTTTCTAGAAAAGCTGTTCAGAAGGGATGAGAGTCTCAAAAGCATCCTCTCCTTGTACCTCTATGCTTTTTCTTTTCCTTTTTGCAATTAAACTTGTTTTTATTTCCTGAAAGCAGGCTCAGAGGCACATGATAAAACACAAAGAATGGAGAAATGCTCTTCTCACTTCTTTCCTCTTCCAAAGGAGGAGTGTTCCCCCTCCAAAGTAACCTGTGTATCGTCTTGCCTGTCAAAGAAAATTATCTGTGTTGTATATAAAATAGTGTGACTTGAGCCAGGCTTTTAAAGGGAAAGAGAAACTAGGGAGATCACTGTAAACATTGGAGTGCAGGCCTGGCATTAGCAAGGCTCTGAGTTCAATCCCCAGAACTCCTTGGTTCTTGGAACACAGCCAGGTGAGGTTCTTTGTGGCCCCTAACACCTCTGGGTCCAAACATCACCACATCACTGGGCCTGAGTGATGTAATGTAGCCAGACCCTTTGGCCAAGAGATCTGAGGATTGCACCCTCTAGCCCTTGGGCACTGCTTGGATAGCCCCCCATTAATTTTATTATTATTATTATTATTATTATTATTATTATTATTAGTCTCCTGGCCACACCTATGATGCTCAGGGGCTCTTCCTGGCTATGTGCTCAGAAATCACTCCTGGCTTGGGAGACCATATGGGATGCTGGGGGGGAATCGAACCTCGGTCAGTCCTAGGCTAGCGCGCACAAGGCAGACACCTTAGCGCTTTGCATCACCATTCTGGCCCCACTCCACCCCTGCCAATTTTTAAAGAGCAAGATTAATGCTATTGGTAGCCCCCTTCCCACCCTCCTTGCTCCCCTCCCTTCTCAGAAATATTAGCCACTGAGTCAATCGGACATTTGGTATTCAAAAGCTCACTGATATTCTAACTTAGGACAATCTTTTTCCAATTTCATCAACTCTTTCTTTCTGTTTGTTCAGACGAGATCAATAAATATGGGTTGACCAAATTGGTTTTATTTGGCTCTCCATGGGGCTGTTCAAGGAGAAGATAATAAACACATACCGCCCCTTCTCTTTGGTGATCTGTCCACATCCACCAGGAACAGAGCCTCACTGAGTGATTAAAAATGGACTTCACTTTGCTTGGCCTGTATGAAAGGAAGGGGAGAGAGAGAGAGAGAGAAAGAGAGAGAGAGAGAGAGGAGACAGGAGAGAGGAGACAGGAGAGAGAGGAAAGAAAGGAGAGAGAGAGAGAGATGCATAGAGACCAGCCAGTCCGTAGAGAGAACCTCAGTGGCTTCAGGTCACCTCTTATTACTGCTGATTCTCCAGGAGAAGGTCCAGAGCTTGTTCACTTCTGTAGAAGATCAAGGCACTTGCAGTGAAACTGCTTATGTGAACACCACTGTCAATAGCAAGCCTTGCAAGTTGTTTGGCTTGTCCCTTTCCTAGAGGGCTTCTGTAGATGTCCCTGTACTTTGATGACTGCTCACTGTCACTCCTTGCAGTGCCGGCCTGAGCTCTGGTGTGTTTAGACTCAGAAAAACTGATGGGAGGTGGAGAGAGAGAGAGAGAGAGAAAGAGAGAGAGAGAGAGAGAGAGAGAGAGAGAGAGAGAGAGAGAGAGAGAGAGAGAGAGAGAGAGGCACTTGATCCTCCTTCGCTTCCTAAGCAGGGTGATTACAAGCAGGTCAGTGGCCCTTGAAAGATATTTGAGCTTTATAAAATAGCAAACAAAAGGAGCCAGAAAGATAGCATAGAGGTAGGCTGTTTGCTTTGCATGCAGAAGGATAGTGGTTCAAATCCTGGCATCCCATATGGTACCCCGTGACTGCCAGGAGCGATTTCTGAGCAGAGAGCTAGGAGTAACCCCTGAGCACTGCCGGGTGTGACCCAAAAACCAATAACTAACTAATTACTAACTAACTAAATAAATAAATAAATAAGCAAGCAAGAAAGTTGGAGCCATAGTACAATGGGTCAGGTGCTTATCTGACCTGAGTTCAATCACTGGGATCCTACATGGTCTCCGCAGCATTGTCATTAATGATTCCTGAGTGTAGGGCCAGGAATAAGCCCTGAGTCCCCCAAACCCAAGGACAGGTAGGATACCTACCCTGCTTGCTGAGAATTGGGATCAACCTGTGGTACCCTGAGCCCTGCCAAGAGTAAGTCCTGAGCACTGCTAAGTGTGGGCCAACAAAACAAAACAAAGCCACAAAAATGCAAACAGGAATCTCATGTTGATTGTGTGATTCAGTGATTGACATATCTCTAAGTGGTGGTTTGTCCAGGAAATCATGGAGAGAATTAAGGTGCTGGACAGTCTAGATGAAATTCCCAGAGACAATACATTGAGCTGAATGACCTGTAGAGACCTTTAAAGCTCAGTGAATCTGGAAGACCCCTCCCCTCATCCTGATGTTTCTCTTTCTCTCAGGGCACACTGACCTGGGATGAAAATGGCTCTTCTGAGTCAAAGAGGAGTCCACTTTTGGTCTCTCTGTCTGCCTTAGTTTCTTGGGACTATGTGGCTAGGGAACCCTTTGAGTCTTTTTCCTCTCAAATAAAATATGGATAGAAATGTCCTCTGCCTTTGTGAGGGCAGCTCTGTGGGGTGCAGGCATCAGGCCCTGGACCTGGTTTGTGGGGGGGTGCTCAGGAGTTGTGACTTCCCTATTGAAAAACTTTTACTGGGGATCCGTAATGGGAGGACCCTAGAAGAAGGAATGAAGAAAGAAACCAGGCTATAAGGAAGAAGCAAGTGAGAAAACTTCCCAGGTCTGCACCCAGCTAAACTTAGTCCAGAGGCTCCAAGCTAATCTCTCCTTCCTTTCAGCCAGGGGCCAGTTTAGTCCCATTAACACCTTCCCAACTAAACCCCAACTAATAAGCATGTTTGTAATCATGGTACTTAAATAAGATATTTTTAAAAATAAAAGAAATATGTATAATTCAGGAAGTTTCTGTGGAAAAGTACCTCTTATCCTTGGTCAAATATGATACACAATCTTAATCCCCTTGCATAAGGTTCTAAACATGCATGAAACATTTCAAAGCACGAGGACTGGAATGGTGGCGCAGAGGTAGGGCATTTGCCTTACATGCAGCTAACCTAGGACAGACCTTGGTTCCATCCCCAGCGCCCCATATGGTCCCCTGAGCCAGGAGCAGTTTCTGAGCACATAGCCAGGAGTAACCCCTGAACTGGGTGTGGCCACACCAGTGTGGCCCCCCCCCCCAAAAAAAATCTCAAAGCATTAAAAAAAAATGGCTGGGGAAAGCAAACCACCATGAAGGAAGAGGAGGAAAAAGCTGGTCACTTGATTTTTGCTGTTCACAAGCCTTGTCAGGATTGAGTTGGGAGAAGAGAAGCAGCATGGAAATACAGGCTAGATGGCTCATGTTTTTCCATTCTCCCTTTCTTGTTTCTCTTTTCCTCCTCTCTACCCTCCCTTCTTTCTCTCTGGGTCTCTGTCTTTCTCTTTTTCTCCTCTTCTCTCTCCTTTCTCCCTTCCTTTGGTCTTCTTTTCTCTCCTCTCTGTCTCTTTCCTCAGACAACTCTGGGTCCTGCTTCCTTTCTTCACTTCTGCTCATAGTTTGGCCCTTATATCTGCCTGTACCAAAGCTTCCACCCAGCCTCTTTCCAGTCTGTGCTTTCAGAGACCCTGGGGTTACTTCTGGGTTGCCTATTGTCATGTGAGTGAAGTATGAGCTGCTCTTTACCTCACTCTTGCCAGAACTCCTTGGGCTCACAGCTTCAGGTTTCTCAGAACATTGACTGGCCCTATGATCTCTTCTCTACCGTCCTTCTCATTCTCTTACTCTGGAGGCTCTGGGCCCAGCAGAACCTTTGTTCCTTGCCTCCTTTGCAGCTATAAGAGTGCAGAGAAGCAGAAGTCTGTACAGGGCAGGGCTGGGCAGCCTGAAAGATCATCCACCAGGATTTTTAAGGTGGCTTGACCAGACCTGATAGACTGACAGGCCTCCCTGTCTACCCAGCCTCGAGAGACTAATACAGGCCTGATGAAATTTTCCCTCATCCCAAACAGGAGGAGGAAGGAAGTACTGAGCGGGGTGTGTGTGTGTGTGTGTGTGTGTGTGTGTGTGTGTGTGTGTGTGTGTGTGTTTGTGTGTCTGTGTGTGTGTGTCTGTGTATGTGTCTGTGTGTGTCTGTGTCTGTGTGTGTCTGTGTATCTGTGTGTGTGTCTGTGTCTGTGTGTGTCTGTGTGTCTGTGTGCATGCATTGTATGTTGGGGAGCTCTAAGTAGGGAGTAGAAAGGCCACATGGAAGAAGAGCCTTTCTGGGTGGGAGAAGCTCTTGCTTGTCTGTCCTTCCTAGTGGCTGACATAAACAAAAATGACAGAGCTGATGAATTTATGACTTAAGGTTCAGGCAGGACTGAAAAGCCCAGAGTTGGAGACGGAGAAAGTGGGAAGGGGTGCTCCAGAGCCTCTGGCCACAGAGCAAGGAACTCTGTTCCCCAGGGACAGGGGCAGGGCAGAGTCAGCAGAGCTGAGCCCGGAGGAAGCAGGGCCCTGTGGAAGTTGCTGGAAGGCTCCTCACAGCTGAGTCACCCGGGTGAATAGGCCCGCCCGACTGGTTCTGTTTTCTTAGTGACGCATCTTTCTGATGCCATGTGGCCACTCTACTGGCTGGCCTGGAGCCCAGCTCAGTCACCCTGGAAGAGGCTTTTCCCGTGTGCAGTATCAATGCAACATGACAGAGAACCGGGTCTAGGCCTCTCTGTTTCTCTCTCGCACCCTCTTATCCCTTTCTCTCCCCCTCTTTTCTTTCTCTTTTTCCTCTCTCCTTTTCCCCTCCCTCCTTCCTTCCTCTTTCTCTTCCCCTCCTTTCCCTTTCCTCCCTCTCTCCCCCCCCCCCAAACCAACTGGAGAGGCTGGATGTGGATTTGTTCTGGATTTTTTTCTGGTTTTTTGTGGTTTCCACAAAATGCTCTTGGACACCCCCATCTGTGCTTGGGAGGCTGAGAAGGGCTAGGGATCAGACCCAGAGGTTGTCAGGTATGTACTCCCACTTTTTGAGCTGTCTTCCTCTGGCAGAAGAATCTATTAAGATTTATTCCATTGTTTTCTTAAAAAAATAAATCTTAATCGAATCACCTTGAGATACACAATTACAAAGTTGTTCCTAATTGAATTTCAGTCATACAATGTCCAATACCCATCCCTTCACCAGGGCACATTTCCTGACACCAATACCCTTCCCCCTACCAATGCCTTTACCTCTGCCTCCCTCTGTGACAAACATTTTTTTCCTCTATCTCTATCCCTGTCTCTGTCTTTTCTTTTTTCTTTTCCTTCCTTCCTCTTCTTTTTCTTTCTCTTTCTTTCTTTCTTTCTCTCTTCTTTCTTTCATGCTTCCTTTTCTTTCTCTTCTTTCTTTTTCCTTTCTTTTCTTTTCTTTCTTTCTTTCTTTTCTTTCTTTCTTTCTTTCTTTCTTTCTTTCTTTCTTTCTTTCTTTCTTTCTTTCTTTCTTTTTTCTTTCTTTTCTTTCTTTCCCTATCCTTCTTCTTCTTCTTCTTCTTCTTCTTCTTCTTCTTCTTCTTCTCTTCTCCTCTTCTTCTCTTCTCTTCTCCTCCTCCTCTTCTTCTCTTCTTCTTCTCCTCCTCCTCCTCCTCCTCCTCCTCTTCTTCTTCTTCTTCTTCTTCTTCTTCTTCTTCTCCTCCTCCTCCTTCTTCTTCTCCTTCTTCTCTCTCTCTCTCTCTCTCTCTCTCTCTCTCTCTCTCTCTCTCTCTCTCCCCCCCCCAATCCTTACCTTCTTAAATGTTTAACTTATAGAAAAAAAATCTCCTAGATCTTATTAAAATACAATGCCAGGGTCCTGCTTTCAGAATTCTGATTCACTAATTGGTCTGTGTAGGGTCTGAGAATGTGCCTTTTGGAAAGTTCTATAGACTCCATGGTGATGATGTTTGTCTGCTGGCAGAAGACTGGCCTTCCCTCCCTTCCTTCCTCCTGTTCACAACATGAGGGTCTCTAACCCAGGACTCACTTTGGGAACTTTCTCCGCATTCTTTCTTAAGTACTTTCCCCAGGACCAGGAATAAAGTCTTTGGGATATCAGCCTGAAGGAGTCCAGAGAAGCGGATCAAAGCTCTCACCTTTGTGTGGAAGTTATACAAGTGGAGTTGATCTGCACCCAAACTTCTTTCTTCATGAGGACATTGAGGTTCAGTGAGGCTCTGTGACTTGGTTAAACTCACAGGACAAGCCCTGGATTCCACCTTCTGCCCCCCCTAGCTGGTGACCTTGCCAGCAGATACAACTGACATTAATTTCCTTTTCCTGCTTCAGATAACCTAAGGGTAAGGTGAGAGCCACATAACCCATTCTACTTACCAGGAATCTTTAATGAACTGAAACACCCCCTGGGCAGTCCAAAGCTAAATAACTTTTTTGGGGGGGAGGGCACACCCAGCAGAGCTCAAGGATTACTCCTAGCTCTGCACTCAGAAATTGTTCCTGGCAGGCTTAGGGGGCCATATAGGATGCTGGAGATTGAACCCAGCTCTGTCCCAGGTCAGCTGCATGCAAGGCAAATGCCCTACCACTGTGCTATCACTTGGGCCCCATGAATAGCATTTTTTAAAATGGTTTAATAATCTACTTTATTGTTTTGAAATTTTCGTTTTGGTGGAGGGGAGTCTCAAGTGATCTTTTGGAGGTCAGGAGGATTCTCTTGGTGACTGATGGCCAACCTGCTCAGGGGTTCCATGTTAGGTCTCTGTGATGTCACAGTTGATCCAAACTGCCCTATCAGTGCCATGGTGATGCTCAGGGTCCCTGGGGTGCTGTCTTCTCCAGTCCCTACCAGGGAGCAGGGAACAAACTGAAGCTCATTATGTGAGACCCCTGATAACCAGCTCTGTAGTGGGGTTCCCTTTCCCAAGCTGCCCTCTGGCTTGGAAAAAACCCCTGTGGATGCTGGGTGAGCAAAGCAAACTGGTTGGGAACCTCCTTCTGCCAGGAAGCATGTGGAAAAGCAAATGGAAAAGAAATCACTCAAAATTCCAGCTCTGGCAAACTTGCTACCTCCCAGGAAAGGGAAGTTCCTGGGGCTGAAAAAAAAAAAAAAAAAAAGGAGCATCTGGCTTCATTTGCAGCCGAAAGCAGAGCCAAAAACACTCTCCTGGGTGCCATTAGGGAATTACCGAGCTGGAGAGCTGGAAGAGGAAAGCTAGGGGGAAGGGTGGGGTGAGGAGAGAGTCGCCAGGACCAGACAAACCTGGCAGGCCACAGAGCTAGGGCCATTTCTCCGGGAATGAATGAATTAGAAAGATCCTGTAGTGAATGAATGTGAGCCTCATCGTTTCCTCCACCTTCAGGCAGACTTTTGTCCTGTGGGCTTTGGTGTGATTTTGGTTTGTTCCTACCTGACATCAGCACAGTCATTCTTCCTCAAGATGAATCTGAGTGAGATGAAGCAAGCTCTGTCCCCCTTTATGGGACAAGTCTCCTTAGATACCTAGGGAGCAGCTCTGTCCCCATGTGTGGTCCTGGATGAATTTCCAGATCTCAGTTTGCCTGCAGAGAACCCCAGAGGAGGAATAAATGTGTGTGTGCGTGTGTGTGTGTGTGTGTGTGTGTGTGTGAACGTTGTAGGTGACCCCCTATGGCCAGCCCAAAGGAGCAGGCTCAAGGAAAGGCAAAAGGTCAGTGACTCAGGTGATGTTGAATAATTGGTATAGACTTTCTCCTGTAGGGCCTTGGAGGAACCCCATAGCAGCAATCTTACCATAGCCCCAGGAAAGTGAAAATTTAGAAAAGAGATTTCCAAACCCCTTTAAAGTTGGTAGTGGGGGGAGGGAGAGAGAGAACAAGAAAGAAAGAGGAAAGGAAGAAAGAAAAAGAAGGAAAGAAAGAAAGGAAAGAAAGAAAAAGAAAGAAAGAAAAAGAAAGAAAGAAAAAAGAAAGAAGAAAAGAAGGGGCCGAGCAGTGGCGCTAGAGGTAAGGTGCCTGCCTTGCCTGCGCTAGCCTAGGACGGACCGCGCTTCGATCCCCTGGCATCCCATATGTTCCCCCAAGCCAGGAGCGACTTCTGAGTGCATAGCCAGGAGTAACCCCTGAGTGTCACCGGGTGTGGCCCAAAAACCAAAAAAAAAAAAAAAAAAGAGAGAGAAAGAAAGAAAGAAAGAAAGAAAGAAAGAAAGAAAGAAAGAAAGAAAGAAAGAAAGAAAGAAAGAAAGAAAGAAAGAAAGAAAGAAAAGAAAGAGAGAGAGAGAGAAAGAAAGAAAGAAAGAAAGAAAGAAAGAAAGAAAGAAAGAAAGAGAAAGAAGAGAAAAGAAAGAAAAGAGAGAAAGGAAGGAAGGAAAGAAAGAAAAGAGAGAAAGAAGAAAGGAGAAAGAAAAAAGAAAAAGAAAGGAAGAAAGGAAAGAAGAAAGAAAAGAAAAAGAAAGGAAGAAAGGAAGAAAGGAAGAAGGAAGGAAGAAAAGAAAGAAAGAAAGAAAGAAAGGAGGGAAGGAAGGAAGGAAGGAAGGAAGGAAAGAAGAAAGGAAGAAAGAAATAAAGGAAGAAAGAAAGAAAGAAGAAAAAAGAAAAGTAAAAGGAAGGAAGAAAAAGAAAAAAAAGTAAAAGAAAGAAGAAAAAGAAAATCACTGCTTCTCTGGGAATTTACCCAACAAACACCACCCTACTTGCACCAGAACCTATTACTGTCCCCTCCAGTGTCCCTGGAGGTTATAGTATCACCCACTTGTTTTTGTACATGGTGTTTTGGGGAACACACACCTGTTGTGGTGCTCTGAGCCTACTCCTGTGCTCAAGTATCACTCCTCATCGTTCATGCGATCATATGGGATTCTAGGGATTGAGGCCCTGTTAGCTGCCCGCAAGGCAAGGGCTCTACCCACTGTTTTATGACCCTGGTCCGTACTCTGGGAAATACTGGGCTAGAGCTAGTACACTCCAAGAGACCAGGCCCATTTCCGAAGGCCATAGGAGCTCCTTAAATGTAGGGAGGAGGGTGGAAGATTTGGGAAGCTCTCGGGATTGGCTTCTCCACTGCTCCCAGGGTAAGGAAGGGCCTAGAGCCAACTTTAATCTGATGGTGAGATAACAAGAGCCCAGACTGCAGAATCCACAGCTGAGAACAGGATGTCTTTCCGGGGCCATTCCCAGCCTCCCTTGCAGAGAGGAAAGACAGCTCCAGGCAGAAGCCTCTCAGACAGAAACTCTCTTCCCTTTGAGCATCAATGTGTGTGCCCCATGCGACCTTCAGTCCCACTACCCTACTTTGTTTCTAGAAATTGGTTTGTTCCTAACATTTCACAGGAGTAGGATCTCTCCATTCTTTGGCCTCTGACTTATCTCCCTTCATCTTGATGTCATCCAGATCTGTCCAGTTGCATTCCAGATCAGGCAAAGCTACAAAACAAGCAGTTTCTAGCATATACCTAAATCCCTGCTCTTATCACTGGCCACATGGCTTCTAAGGTCTGGAGGTAGACACATCATCTTTTGTTTGCTCCCAGAGCAAAAGCAGGAGATAATCTGGTCATTTTAGATAGGCAAATCCCCACCTTGGAAATGGGGAAATGGAAAGAAATTTTCCCATTTTATTGCATTTTTGCTTTGTAGCTGAATCAAAATAAAGTGAATTATCATCCTCGGGAGTGAACTTCTGGTCTTTGGAGATAAACCAACACAGGCTGGTGAAACAAGGGTCAAAGAAAAGGAAGTCTAAGTTCCCAGGATTCAATGGAGAGAGGGGAAGAGTCATCAGAGAAATCTCTTTTCAAATTTCTCCTGCTGTGATTCTTCCAGAATCACCTGGAAAGGTTTCTCTACCCGGAAAATATAAATAAATCAGAATTCCCATCCCCTACTCCTCTCCTGTCTACAGAGATTCTGATTCATAGACTATGTAGATAGGACCAGGTGTGTGTGTGTGTGTGTGTGTGTGTGTGTGTGTGTGTGTGTGTGTGTGTGTGTGTGTGTTGTGGGGGTGGTGTTGTTCATAAGAATCTATGGGGATCTGGAATGCACATCAGTTGAGAGCCACTTAAAAGGTAGGTGAGAGCAAGCAGCAGCCCAGCAGCCAATTCTGTGCCCCAGTTCCCCTTTCTAGGGCTGGATCATCTGTATAGGCAGGTCCATTGTTCTGTTTGGAAGAAGGAAGGTATTGAGTCTCTCTTGGGGGTGCTCAGACTCTGCTCCTGGCTCTACGCTCAGAGGTCACTCTGGCAGAGCTGAAGGAGCCCTATGTGGTGGCTCATATAAGGCAAGTGCCTTAAGCCCTGTGCTCATCTCTCTCTGACCCCTAAGTTATTCATTTTTTAAAAATAGCTTTTCATCTCTTTCCAGACTGTTCATTCCCCTGTCCCTTTGCACTTTGGACTCTCTTCAACAGGATTCTGGCACGATCCCTCCCACTTGTTTTCTCTGTCCAGGACTCAGGCTGGGAAACCACATCACAGAGCTTATTATGATTCCTTGCAAAGAGATAAACACTCCTCTCATCCCTCTCGCTATTGAGGTAGAACTTTCTAGTAGATTCTGGAAGAAGCTTAGCCTGTGGAGCCCAATCGACCTGAGTATCTTTGACTGTGGTGTTGGGAGCAGCTTCAAACAGGAGCTTGTCACCCCACTCTTAGTGTTTTCAATGAGTTGTCAGACTAATGATCACTTGCACAGCTGCTGGGAGGATGAAGAGAAATGTGGGGTGACATGCTCACCTGAGTCTCAGCTCGGGAGAAGGCTGTGATGAACACCCTCCACTCATTGTGACTTTTTTTTTGGAAGGAGAATGTCTTTAGGATGGTGGATCTCAAGCTTGACCATGGGTCTGAGAGAGACACTGGGAGGGAGGGTTTATTCAATACAAGTGGCTGGAGTCATCTCCAGAGTTCTGGTTCTATCGAAATAGGTTGGGGCCCAAGGATTTGCATCTTGAAGCAATTTCCAGGTATGCTGGAGAAGTAGCTACTAGTGGTCAGGGGGCCCAGATGGAGGAGTGAATCCTGGTCTAGGAAATAGGCCAACTTTGCATGGCCATTGCACCATGATTGTATTACATTGAAAAAAGTCATTCCATTTCTTGGAGCTAAGGTTTGCCCCACTAAAGTCACAAAATTTTTTTTTCCTCAAATGTTAAAATAAACCGTAGATGAAATAAATGGCAATTGGGAAAGTTTGAGCCCTAACGAGGTCAGCATAAAGCTTTATTTTCTACCACGAGATTAGGATTACTTCCTGTTGCTGAAGGCACTATAGCAGCTTGCTGGTTTGGTTCCTAAATGCTTGCTTGACACAGAAGACACCTGTTATTTGCTCAGAAGTGCCGTGATGTTTCTTGAATCTCATGAGCCCTCTGGAGCTGGAGAAACTGAGGCAGCACTAAGAGAAGGATGGACCTTCTAAGAAAAGAAACTTCAAGAGAATATAAAGGTCATGATATGTATGTGAACAGTCCACCAAGAGTCCAAGATTTTCCCTGTGACACACCCAGGTTAACTTTTCTTTTTCTTTTTTCTTTTCTTTTCTTTCTTTCTTTCTTTTTTTTTTTTTTTTTTTTTTTTTTGGATTTTGGGTCACACTCAGCAGTGCTCAGGGGTTACTCCTGGCTTTATACTCAGAAATCGCTCCTGGCAGGCTCGGGGTACTATGGGATGCTGGGATTCGAACCACCGACCTTCTGCATGCAAGGCAAATGCCTTACCTCCATGCTATCTCTCTGGCCCCCCTCCCCAGGTTAACTTTTCTGAATATAGAAAACTTCAGGCTAAAAGGTTATGAAGAAATGATACAGAACTTTCTCTAGTTTTTTTTTCCCAACTCTGGACACACCTATGTACCTTGAACATGCATTTCGCTTTCTTTCACCCCACATATCTCTAAGAAAATTTCTTGTAAAGAAATAGTATTTGCCTTTTAAATTCGTTTAAAGGGGTGGAGCAGAAAGAAAGTATAGCTCCTGTAGAGTTAGCTTGGGAGAACTGTTTCATTAGCTTTCTTCTTTTCACCTGTTAGAGAAATGATGGATGGATTTTAAAAATTCCCTCTCTAGGGGCCAGAGAGGTAGCATGGGGGTAGGATGTTTGCCTTGCATGCAGAAGGATGGTAGTTCAAATCCCAGCATCCCATATAGTCCTCCAAGCCTGCCAGGAGTGATTTCTGAGCGTAGAGCCAGGAGTAACCCCTGAGCGCTGCTGGGTGTGACCCAAAACCAAAACCAAAACAAAAAAAATTCCTCTCTAGATTAGAAAGGTCTTTGCAGGTAAGTAAAGAACATACAGAACAAGGCATACTTTTTACCTTTTATTGGTGTGGGGGGGCATATTCTCTTGCACTCAGGGATTACTCCTGGCTCTGTGCTCAGAAATGACTCTTGGCAGGCTCAGAGGACCATATGGGATGCTGGGAATCAAATTTGTGCTATCCCTCTGGTCTCTCCAGTAAATACATGTGGACTGGGATAGGGGCAGTTACTGCATTCTCTCCTGAAAGGAGACTCTAAGTTATAAAGCAACACTTCTGGCACAAATCCTATTGGAAATATCTTGTTCAAATTCTGCACTGTCAAGGAAAAAAAAAGAATTTTTTTTGCTATGATATTAGTTTGCTGGAGTTCTGCCAAATGGAAACATTATCACAGTAAATACATCCACTTTAATTATTCATTTCTATTTGCTAGAAAGAATATTCTTATTTATGTGACATACATATGTTGTTGCAGCAACACGGACTAAAGAAGTCCCTTTCACACAGAAAGGCAACTCCAAGAGTAACTAGCCCTAACTTGTGTCCTGTGGAGACCCTTCCCACATTTGCAATGCAGCTGGAGAAAAGGTGCTCTTGGGGTGACGGGGAGGGATTCTGATAACTCAGCAAAAACTCCAATCAGTTCTTTGGAATCAAGAGGGGAAGGCACCCAAATTCTTCATGCCATCTGCTCTTCCTGATAGCTTGCAGCATCTTCATAGGGATTCAACAAGGTCCAAGGGAGGCATCTACTTGAGACTTGAAATCTCAGCTTTCTTCGAGGCTACTGGGACACGAGCAGGAGGGTCTGTTCTGCCACCTGGTGTTCATGGAAGAGAACATCCACTTCCAGTAGTAGTAGAAGCAACAGCAGCAGCAGCAGGAACTGGCTTCTCGGCATTCTTGATGCCTATGAAATTGTTACGGTCCCCATAAAAAGGCTCTTCCGCCGTCTCTGCCACGTCCTAGTTGAGTGGCAGTTGAGAGTCGTATCAAAATTTACTGAGTCCACATTCCTGTTCTAGGTGATTCCACGTTTACACATTCATCTCGTGGATCTATTTATACGTGGCGCCGAACAAACATTCTATTCTTAGCCGCGCTGTCATAGCGGATGACTGGATGCAAGCTAATGGGCCACCACGAAAGGTACCAGTGGAATAAACTTTGATGGGGCATGCCATGGTCCCAATCATGCAACTAAGTGTGTGTGTGTGTGTGTGTGTGTGTGTGTGTGTGTGTGTGTGTGTGTGTGTAAACAAGCAAATTTCTATCTACAAATAAGGAATGATGTTAACCTATTGCAAAGTGAGATAAGCCTGTTCTTGAACAATGTGTATAACTGATTTGGGTGTGTAGACAGTGTGTATAATTGATTTGGGGGGGTAAAGAGACTAACCTAGGCAGAATAAATGGCATAGATTCTCTCCAAGGACACTGCAGAAAGTGGTTCAACATTTTGTACTATGGAAAGAATTCTTCAGCCGTGGGTGGAGGTGACAGCAACAGGACAGCTGTCGTTTAACGATGGCAGGAAGAACATGACCCTGTGAAGTCAGATTTGGAAATCCCAACAAGCACAGCTTTGCACTCCGAAGATCCATCCACACGCACCATGGAGAAGGGAGAGGGTGATGGTACGATTTCCGTTCTTTCCCCTTCTGAGCCCCACCTCTGATGAGGAGGGCCATGGGAGAGTTCAAGCTGAGCCACAATGGCCAATGGCTCCAGAACCAGCCACCAATTGTACTTCCAGAACGTGAGCAAGGCTCAGGACCCACACGAGAGTGGCCTCAAGACCAGGCTTGGGGAATTCACCCTCCAGGGAGGTCTCTGAGGCAATTAGAAAAGAGGACATAATAGTCATGGAGTTCAGGACACTCTGCCCCCAATATGGCCATATGGTGTGTTAACTATTGAAAGTTGCTGGAACTTTAGTGATTTTTTTAATTAATTAATTAATTAATTAATTACTTTATTTGTTTATTGGTTTTTGAGCCACACCAGGCGATTTCCAGGAGTTACTCCTGACTCTGGGCTCAGAAATCGCTCCTGGCAAGCTCAGGGGATCAGATCATATGGGATGTCAGGAATTGAACCTGGTCATTCCCAGGTCTGCCAAATGCATGGCAAATGCCCCACCACTATGCTATCTCTCTAGCCCCTGCTGGAACTTTCTGAGTTTTCCCTAAAGCAGGTGTAAATCTCTTCCAGGTGGAAAGGATCAACAGTGGGGGTGGGCAAGGACTCATCCCTCCTCCAGCCCCATACCTTTTTCTACCCATTTCCTTGCCCCATCCCTACCCCTTCATCAAAGCTGAGGTGACTGTTCCTAGGGTTTTCCTTCCTTTCTTCCCTTCCTTCCTTCCTTCCTTCCTTCCTTCCTTCCTTCCTTCCTTCCTTCCTTTCTTCTTCCCTTCCTTTCCTTCCTCCCTTCCTTTCCTTCCTTCCTTTTCCCCTTATTTTTCCTTCCTTCCTTTCCTTCCTTTCTTCCTTTCCTTCCTTCCTTTTTCTTCTTTCCTTATTTTCCTTCCTTCCTTTCCTTCCTTCCTTTCTTCTTTCCTTTCTTCCTCCTTCCTTCCTCCCTCCCTTCCTTCTCTCCTTTCCTTCCTTCTTCCCTCCCTTCTTCCTTCCTTTGTTTCTTTCCTTCCTCCCTCTCTCCTTCCTTCCTTCTTTCCTCCCTCCCTTCCTTTCTCCTTCCCTCCCTCCCTTCCTCCCTCCCTTCTTCCCTTCCTTCCCTCCCTTCCTTCCTCCCTCCCTTCCATCTCTCCGTTCCTTCCTTCTTCCCTCCCTTATTCCTTCCTTTGTTTCTTTCCTTCCTCCCTCCCTCCCTTCCTTTCTCCTTCCCTCCCTCCCTCCCTCCCTTCCTCCCTTCCTTCCTCCCTTCCTTCCCTCCCTCCCTCCCTCCTCCCTCCTTCCCTCCCTCCCTCCCTCTCTTCCTTCCTCCCTTTCTTACTCCCTCCCTCCTTCCCTCCCTCCCTCCCTCCCTCCCTCCCTCCCTCCCTTCCTTCCTTCCTTCCTTCCTTCCTCCCTCCCTCCCTTCCTTCCTTCCTTCCTTCCTCCCTCCCTCCCTTCCTTCCTTCCTTCCTTCCTTTTCTTCCTTCCTTCCTTCCTTCCTTCCTTCCTTCCTTCCTTCCTTCCTTCCTTCCTTCCTTCCTTCCTTCCTTCCTTCCTTCCTTCCTTCCTTCCTTCCTTCCTTCGTTTTGTTTGGTGGGCTACACTCATTTGTACTCAGGGCTCACTCCTAGCTCAGTGATCATATTGGCGCTGGAGGTTGAACATAGGTTGGCTGCCTGCAAGACTGTCTGTACCTTGTCCTCTACTACCTTTCTAACTCCTTTTTAAAAAATTTTTTTATTTTTTAAATTTAATTAATTAATTAATTAATTTTAGTTTTTCGGGTCTCACCCGTTTGATGCTCAGGGGTTACTCCTGGCTACGCGCTCAGAAATTGTCCCTGGCTTGGGGTGACCATATGGGATGCTGGGGGGGGGGATCGAACCGCAGTCCTTCCTTGGCTAGCGCTGGCAAGGCAGATAGACACCTTACCTCTAGCACCACCTCGCTGGCCCCCTTTCTAACTCCTTTTACCCTGCTTCCTTTCTCACCTCCTGATATATCATCTCTCTTATTGCTACTAATATACATATTTTGTCTTTCTTCTTTGACTGAGGGTCAGAATTCAGGGCAAAGATTTGCTTCCTTTGTTTGCAGCTGGCCTTAAGGAATAGTCACAGCTGGGGAACAGCTCAGAGGTAGGTCACAGGCCCTCAGAGATAGGAGACCCCCTTGGTTCTGTGTCTACATTCCCCCTCCCCAATAACAATCACAGAACAAATGAGTCAAGAGACAAACCCCTGGGCAGGGAGACAACTGAACATAGGGAAAACAGTTGTGTGGAACATCTGGGTAAAATATTTGCTTTTTGTGCACATTTCCATGGAAACCACAGAGCATCTAGGAAGGTCACAGCCGAATCTGTGAGGGGTCATCACTGGGTTCAGGGTCTAGATCTTCAGTGCTCCAATGTCAGGACACTTAGTGCTTCTCTTTCATTGCTGAAAATCTCTCCTTAATGAATATTTCTCCACTACACCAATCCTTCTTATAAATATCTCTCATTAATCTAAGTTCTGCCTTCGGGAACTCGAAAACAAATTTAATGGTTCTTAAAGCTCTTGGAGACAGCTTTCTGAGTCTTCTCTCGAGGATAAACATGCATGACTTTTGAATTATTATTCTACTACATGATTTGCAGATTTTTAAATTGTCTTTTAGAAGGCCTGAATCTCACAGTTATTTTGTTATTTTTTGGGGGGGGAGAAGGGGAGTCATACTCAGCTGTGCTTAGGGGCTTAGAGTTTACTTATTTTTTGGTGTTTGTTTTGAATTTTTTTTATATAATTGCTTTTATTAAGCACCATAGTTACAGAAATGAACAGAAATGGTTGGGTTTTAGTCATAGAATGTATACCACCCTTCACCAATGCAACTTGCTAGACACCAATGTCTTCATTTCCCTCTCATTTCCCCACCCCTGCCTGTCTCTGGGGCAGCTATTTTGCTCTTCTCTCTCCCCGCCTCCCTTTTATGACATTGTGGTTTGCACTCTTGCTAATGAGGGGGTACCATGCATAACACTTTATTTTTTTTAGCATTCAGTTCTTGTCTAGAGTGATCAGTTCCAATCGTCATTATCATAGTAGACCCTTCTCTATTCTAACTGCACCCTCTGCTCTTTGTGGCAAACATTCTATCATGAACCAGTCTTCTTGAATCTGGATATTATCATACTGTCTTTTATTTTTCTTATAACCCACAGATGAGTGAGATTATTTTATGTTTAGTCCTCTCCCTTTGATTCATTTTACTCAGCATCATTTCTTTTTCTTTTTCTTTTTTTTTTTTTTTTTTTTTGGTTTTTGGGTCCCACCCGGTGGTGCTCAGAGGTTACTCCTGGCTGTCTGCTCAGAAATAGCTCCTGGCAGGCACGGGGGACCATATGGGACGCCGAGATTCGAACCAACCACCTTTGGTCCTGGATTGGCTGCTTGCAAGGCAAACGCCGCTGTGCTATCTCTCTGGGCCCTCAGCATCATTTCTATGTTCATCCATTGTATACACAAATGCCTTATGACTTTATTTTTCCAGCTAAGTATTCCACTGTGTAGATGTACCACCATTTCTTTAGCCACTCATGTGTTGTTGGGCATGTGGGTTATTTCCAGGTTTCGGCTATTGTAAATAGCACTGCAATGAACATAGGAGTGTAGAGGGCATTTTTGTATTGTGTTTTTGTGTTCCTAGGGTATATCCCTAGGAGTGGTATTATTGGATCATATGGGAGTTCAATTTCCAATTTTTTTGTGTAATATTCATATTGTTTTCCAGAACTAGACTGCATTTCCACCAGCATCGAATGAGAGTCCCTTTCTCCCCACATTTATGCCTTTACTTCTGGCTTTGCACTCAGAGATCACTCCTGGCAGGTTTGGGGAGATCATCTGGGGTATGGGAGTTCAAACCCAGGTTAGTAGTTTTCTAGACAAGTGCCTTACCCACTGCTCTATCTTTCTTGTCCTCTCTTGCAGAAACTGCCAGATTGCAGGTGTGAGCAGTTCCAAGACACAAGGACAATTGTGGCAGCACAAAGAAACATTTGTGTCCCAAACTAAAGCAGTCCTTGTCTTTGAACTTGGTCTGATCCAATTATGTGTCTGCTTAATCACAAGTGGGTCAGGCTAAACTTGTGGTCCCTGCAACATAAGAAATTTCTTCAAGCTGGGACTGTCCCCGTCCTTAAACAGTGAGCTCTCTGAGGTTTACATCAGGCTTGTGAAATGTCTTCTGTGGTTTCTGGCTGGTATGCTGAGTCGCTGTGATCAACCATTCACTTTCTGTTCTGTGACCCCTGACAATTTATAAAAGTGTTTTTTCTTTTATGAGTCTTTATGCAATTGGTTAAAAATATTCAAGACTTGAGGGAGACAGAATCCTATCAATTTTCTTCTTGAGAGTTTGTTCTAAATCATCAGCTTATTTTTAAGTAGCGGGGAAGGTGTAAGAGGAGGTTCTCACCAAATCATATTCAGGGCTTACTGCTGCTTTGCACTCGGGAATCACTCCTGGTGGGGTTCAGGCAACACCCCTGATAGGCAACATGAGATGCCAGGGATTTAATCTGGGTCAAGTGTGTGGAAGGTAAGTACCCTGACTGCTGTATTATCTCTTCAGACCTAAATGATCAGAATGGTGTCTAAATAGATTGAGAGTAGTTGCATATTTTATTTGATTTAGGGCTCTTTTGAGGGGGCCATATTCAGCGATGATCAGGGGTTACTCCTGACTCTGCTCAGAAATTATTCTGGCAGGCTTTGGAGACCATATGGGATGCTGGAGATCGAAACTGGCAGCATATAAAGCAAATGCCCTACCTGATGTACTATTGTTCCAACCTCTAGATTGCATATTGTTATGTACAGCTGTAGAAATGTGTTGGATAGAGCCAGAGTCATAGCATAACAGTAGGGCATTTGCCTTGCACATGGATGACCCGGGACATACCCAGGATCTGTCCAGTAGCAATTTCTGAGCACAGAGCCAGGAATAACTTCTGAGTGCCATTGGGTGTGGCCCAAACACCCACCCCCAATGAAAAGAAATATGTTGAATAAATGCAAAGGTGTGTGGTTGCAAGGAAAATTCTGGAAGATGTAAACTCTGTGAAGGAAAACGAAGAAGAACATGTAGAAAGAAATGGGAAAGTTACCATTATCTTTGTCATATCAATCAGTCCACCAAATATATCTGTCTATAAGACAAGGGAAGTGATCAGTTTTGAGAGATTTGTGTGTATTCATGTAATGCGTTTTTAAAAATGCTAGGATTAATAATATTTATTTTCCACATCCAGTTATGCTCAAGGCTCACTTCTGGCTCTGTGCTCAGGGATCTCTCCTGGTAGGGTTTGGGGGACAATATGGAGTTTGAAGATGAAACCTAGGTTGGCCACATATTATTCCCTGTACTATCTTCTTAGCCCCAAAGATTTATAATTTTAAAGAACCTATTTAAGTTGATACTGTTGGTATAACTTTATATTTCAAATGAACAAAACATAATACAAGCATTCAACAATATTAATGGAAGACATTTATTCCTCTACTTCCTATAATATTAAAGAGCATCCTCCAAGCTCATGTTTCCTATCCCATAAGCTGTTTGAACTGGTAAAAGTTGGTACTGGAGTTCAAAGTAGAGTGACTGAGCAAACTTTTCAATATTTAGCTCCTACAAGTATTCAAGGGCTCACTCGTACCAGGAGAGTGCAATCCACCTTTCTGCCTCTGCCTCCCCAGGGTACCATCAAACAATGTCAAATGCTTTGCTAAAGAGGAAAAGCATGTTATTGATAAAGCATTTTCTCTTTTCTACTTGCTTGACAACTCTGTCAAAACCAACTCAAGCTGAAGTTGCTATAACTGAAGCGAACCACATTCCTTGCTCCCGATCCCTGCCCGTTTTTCTGAGAGCCTGCAAATCCTTCCATTGGACCTAAGTAAATTCAAATTTTATTGATGTCTTGGGTGCTTGTATTAAACCTCACCTGATACTGGCATCTCACCATCTATAGCTTTCCTTCTTGGCTTTAGGCATCTTTCATATAATTTTAAGGGGAGAGATTTCTAAGCCATATTCAAAGGTATGTGGGGGAAACCCTAGACCTATTCCTGGCATCACATAGTCAATCAAGCAGGACTATTCAATGCTTGTACCCAGCAATTCTTGAGGGTCTTCATGGTTTCAGACAGAAGTGGAAGGGGGTGTCATGTGGTTTGGAGATCCAATAGCATTTTATATGCACAGGCATCTGGCCCTGCTCCTAATCATTCTCTCACTAACCCCTTTCTGATTTAAATTAAAAGTTGCTTTTTCTTTTCCCCTTCCAAGTCAAAGTGATATGAATACACTAGATTAAAAAAAAAAACAGAAAAAAATAGAATCAGAGAAAACAAGAGGAAAAAATGTTCATCTCTGAAATGCTCTCAATATTTTGGTATATTAACTTCCACCACTTTTCTAAATCTATTCTTTACATGTCGGCAATCTTATACTGTACACATTGAAAGAGTTTTCATATTTCGATCTGGATTGTGCTGTCTCCTTTGCCACCCTGTTGTATAATGAGAGAGGCTAGTGATGTTGTGGTTCCATTCGTCATTGGAATAGCACTGAGACATTTTCCTGCATTTATGGCTCCAAAGTGCATTCAGGATAGCTTAGTCACTTCCGGTATTTGCTAGCCAAACCTTCCGCTCCCTGTTGTTTATGATGTCCATTCTAGTTCTTCCAGTGTGCATAGAATTTTACTTGTTAGATTAGCCAAGAGAATGCTGAAAATTATAAAACCATCACTGTCATAAAGGTGACACCATGTCTGGAACCTTCCCATGTTATAAAGGTAGAAGAGCAATTGGGTCCGTCTTTCTGGAAGACAACCCAACAATAGATTTTGAAAGTCTTTAAAAGTCTTGCTCTTTGGTGTGGCATGCAGGAGGCCTGGCATTTGAACCCTGGCACCGTATGATTGTCCCAAACAATACCACAAGAAAACCCGCCTTCATAGGACAGAAAAGAAAGTAACCCCTGCGTATCTCTGCCCGTGGCTCCCAAATCGATCAACCAAACTGAACCACATTAAACTATTTTACCCTTTGCCCAACTGTTTCTGCAGCTAGCAATAAGACCATGGGGGTGGGGAGGAGATTGTATTCATAGATTTTTTAAATAAGGATCTTAACTTAGTCATCATGTTAATGATCACATGAAAGAAAGATAGCATTTCTATGTTCAAAATCTGGCAGTTGGTTAAAATACAGGTGGAAGATTATGTTAAAAAGTCATGGTTAGGGCCTGGAGCAATAGTACTGGGCTTACCTGTCCTTCACACTGATCAAGTCTAATTCTGGCATCCTATATGGTCCCCTGAGCCTTATCAGCCTAACAGGAGTGAATCCTGAGTGCAGATCCAAGAGTAATCCTTGAGCACCACCAGGTATGGCTCAATTTTTTCCCCCACTCCAAAAAAAAAAAAAGAAAGAGGAAAAAAAAAGAAAGAAAGAAAGAGAAAGAAAGAAAGAAAAAGAAAAAGAAAGAAAGAAAAAGAGAAAGAAAAGAAAAAAAGAAAGAAGGAAGGAAAGAAAGAAAGAAAGAAAGAAAGAAAGAAAGAAAGAAAGAAAGAAAGAAAGAAAGAAAGAAAGAAAGAAAGAGAAAGGAAAAAAAGGAAAAAATTCTATTAAAATGTATAAATGATACTTTGTAAAATCATTAGTTGTATGAAAAGAAAGAAAATTTATCTACTCTGTAGACTTCTGATTTAGACTCCATATATAGAACAATTAGGTTTTTAGTGTGTTTTGTTTGTTTATTTTTGGTTTGGGGGCCACAACTGGCTGTGCTCAAGACTTATTTTCTGGCTTTTATTTGTTTTTCTTGTTGTTTTTAGGGCCACACCCAGCTGCGCTCAGGGGTCACTTCTGGCTCTGTGCTCAGAAATCACTCTTGGCAGGCTTGGAGGCTATACGAGATGCTGGGGATTGAACCCATGTTAGCCACATGGAAGGCAAATGCCTACCTGCTGTACTATAGCTCCCGTCCTAGGCTTTTGGTTCTTTTGAATGTTTTTTTTCCAGATGAATTAAAATGGCCTCAATTATCCCTTGGAGGGACTAAGAGAAAACCCCACAAGTGGTCAGCACCTTCCTGGGAACTTGGGTTTCCAAATGCCTCCTGAGGGTACCTTGACTGGCTTTGCCAACTTTATCTCATCCTGCCTTTATCTAGTTCGCTGAGCTCCTGGTACATTGGTTGTACAAGTCATCCCTTGTAATATCCCCCCCTCCGTTTTATTCTCTAAAAACATAATCTCTTTTTTGTTTGTTTTGGTGCCACATCCAGTGGTGCTCAGCGTTTACTCTCAACTCCTAGTAGGCTCGAGGAACTATATAGAGTGCTGGGGATTGAACCACAGTCAGCTACATGCAAGGCAAGCACCCTTCCCACTGTACTTTCTCCCCCTACATAAACATGGCCTTTTTTATATCTGAGATCTGCAGCTAACTTCTTGAAAACTCATGTTCATCTCTGGCTGCCCCTCCTTTTCCTCTTCATCAGATCTTTACTAAGTACATTTTCAGAGTTTCATTCTCAGGCCCTCAGCTGTTCATCTTCATTCCTTTGTAGGATCTCCTGGGATGGGTGCACGCTAATCTTTGAGTCTCTTACCATATGTTTTACTCTGGAGTGGAGGTTCTAGTATTTTCTCCTGGCAACTCCAGAGTGTTGTGACCTTTCTGTTATTCCAAACTGGTTTTAATCTGTGAAATCATGTGAAAGGGAGGCAATGGGTTCTGACCCCAAACCCCAATAGAGAACTCCGTGGGTGAACACAACCAAGGGGTCGGTTGGTCCTAGAGAAGTGGGATGGGACTCTGGTAATCCCTAGCTGGAGCTGGAGTGACAAAATGCCTTAATCAGACATTGGGGGACAGCTATAAGTTTTTCTCTTGTGCTATCCTTGGGTCCACAGCCTGGAAACTATTCCCAGGAATATTTGTCACTATGTGTCAATTATTCTTTTATATTTGTGTTTGGAGTTTTCAAGTTTTAACTTATGATTTTATTTTTTATTTGTTTTATTTTGGGGAGGTTGGGTCATACCTGGTGATGCTTAGGGGTTACTCCTGGCTATACGCTCAGAAATCACTCCTGGCTTGGGGACCATATGGGACACGGGGGGGTGGGGTGGGGGACATCAAATCGCTGTCTAGTTCGTCCTAGGTCAGCACGTGCAAGGCAAACACCCTACCTCTTGCACCACCACTCGGGCCCCTTGATTTATGGTTTTTACCAAAGATGGATCTAGTTCTTTTTGTTTGTTTGTTTGTTTGTTTGGGGAGCCACACCCGATGATGCTCAGAGGTCATTCCTGGCTCTACACTCAGAAATCACCCCTGGCAGGCTCAAGGTATCATATGAGATGCCAGGAATCTAACCCAGTCTGTCTCAGACCATGTGCAGGCAAATGCCCTACTGCTGTGCTATCACTCTAGCCCCATGGATCTAGCTCTTCTGTATTCTCTATGGATAAGATTTTGGTTTTGAGTTTTGAGCCTCACTGGATGTATTCAGGAATTAATCCTGGCACTGTATTTAGGAATCCCTCCTGGCTGTACTTCAGGAACACATGGGGTACCAGAAATCAAACCTGGGTCTGTTACGTGTAAAGGCAAACACCCTACCTGCTGTAGTTTTCTCCAACTCCTGCATAAAAAAATTTAAAGTCAATATAAAACAAAACAAAAACATGAATAATTTTTAAAAAGTATAAAGGGGGCCAGAGAGTGAATACAGGGCTTGAGTGACTTGATTTATATGTGGCCTACCAGCATAGGATACACCGAGCCTGCCAATAGTGAACCCTGAGCAGAGCCAGGAATAACCCCTGAGTACCATCAGGTGTGGACCCCCAAACCACATCTCTAACCCTCCAAAGAGCAGAAATGAAAATAGCCAAATTCTACCAGCTAAAGAGAGCTTCAGTTCACATTTTGCAGTAGGGTGTGAAATACAGAGCACTCTCTATCTCTTTCTCCCTTCCCCACTTTCTCCCTCTTTCTTTCCCTTTGCCTCTCTTCCTCCTCCTTTTTGTCTCTATCTTTCTCTCATATTGGTTCTTGTGTGTTTTCTAGTAATAAGTTCCAATTCCCTCAATGGAATCTCATTGGAATTGGTTGGATTACAATCAGTTGGTCTTAAGTGGGATTTTCCAGTCCTTCAGCATATGAAGACACGGGGAGCATTGATGTCTAAATAAAGCGGAATGTTCATTAGCACACAGGCTCATCAGGCACTTGGGCTAAGCCAGTCGAGGAAGCACTCCACGCTTGGGCTCATTGAATCCTGACAACAGGCACTGAAGTGGGTTTCACCGACAAGATGCTACCTGCCGAGAAGTCACAGCCAGTAAGAGGCAGAGCCAGGACCCCAAGCTGAGTATGCTATGATCAAAAGCCCTTGTTAATCAGGGCCCCACACATCCCCACTCTCCTGCCTGATGCACACAGAGATGTAACCCTGTCACATTCGACTCTGCTTCTTGATTGGCTTCACATTCTCCTCAGAGGTCAACATCTGGGTTCTTTTTTTTTTTTTTGGTTTTTGGGCCACACCCGTTTGACGCTCAGGGGTTACTCCTGGCTATGTGCTCAGAAATCGCCCCTGGCTTGGGGGGACCATATGGGACGCCGGGGGATCGAACCGCGGTCCGTTCCTTGGCTAGCGCTTGTAAGGCAGACACCTTACCTCTAGCGCCACCTTCCCAGCCCCAACATCTGGGTTCTTAGCTCGTTGCCTGTGAACAACCTAAACTTCTGGGTCAGTTAATCTAGCCTGTAAAATTACCTCTAGTTTCTGAATAGTGGTCTCCACCTTGGTCTTGGACTTCATTCTACAAGGTAGAAAGGAGATGGGAGATGGGAGAAATCACATCCTTCCTTCTAAGGCACATCCCAGTAGAATAGCCCGACTTCCTATCAATCCGTCAATGCCAGAACATGCCCTATAGCCCCTGTCATATTGCTCGCTTGGTCAAAATGTCTCCCATGCATGAGATCCCCTGCTGACCTCTAGATATGCAGGATTACTTTGGGAAGTGAGACTAGAAGATGAATTCAGCTTGGGATGGGCTCAAGATTTTCCTTTCTCAATCCATCTCTCTCCAAACACTTCCCTCCGCCTTACTCTACACTCTGGTCTTCACACTCTTTCCAAAATACAAGCCAGGCTTGCTCTCCCCAGAACCTTCAATCAGGATGAGATCAAACTCCTCAGCAAGGCAGGGAAGCATATTGCTTTCTCTAGGTTCTACCCTGTCACTTCAGCCTTGGTCCCTCAATTCCTCACTCAAGTAGTCAACCCCAGAAACATGTGTTGTAGTCTTTTTTTGACAAATATGTAGAATATTCTCAACCAGATCCTCCCAGCCATGCCCAAATCCAGTCCTTTGAAACCCTTAGAGACCCGAAGTTTCGCTAAGCCACAACCCAAATGAGGGATCTTCTGTGGTTGTTTCTAAGAAGCTTTGAGCTCTTTGGACTTTATTTGATTGTTTTTTCACGTGGAGGGTTGGTTTCCACTCATAAGAAACCATGGAGCTTGTCATAGGCAACTGGCAATCATCAGATCTTGTTTATTTCTGAAATTCCATCCCCAACCACCAAGAGCAATTCAGTAACAGTCTGCCGATGTCTGTAAAGGAATGCATGAAGTCACAGAACCCAGGACACAATCCAGCTAAGCCCCGAAGTTATGCAATATAGAAACCAACCCAAGTAGTCTCACTTTGGCAAGAGAAAAACGTAGGTGGTGGAATGCAAGTTGGGTCAACAATGACCTGCAGGGTTATAGTGGGTCTCAACCCTCAGAGCTATTATAATTCTCCAGCACTTAAAAAAGGTGACCCATGCTTGACCGTACACATAGAAATTCCATTCAACGGTTTTGTTTTTTAAGAACAGTCGGGGAGTGGATAATGTACAAGCAAGGTTAAGAATAACTGTTCTAGTTAAAGATAGAAATTACAGTATACAAAACACTAGTTTGGATCCTCAAAGATGTCTCAGTGTTGCTTTTAACTCTGTGTTTCCAGATGTTTCCATCCAAATGTTTTGTCCTGGGACATACTCTCTTTTCAGGGTGCCTGAGTTTCTCTTGTAGGAGTAAAAAACAGTTGCATCTTTCCACTGGGACCTTGTTGGTGGATATTGGCTGGAATCCCAAGCCAGAAGGAGACAAGTTGAAGGCATTTAAAAAAATGTTAAACTGTTGCTAAATGTTTAATGTTATGGCCAAAGTCTCTGCTTGTGAAGTAAATAAAGTTTTTGAACATGTGATGCAATGTGAGTTCAATAATACAAACCCTTGGACTCTCCTAAGTCACGTCTATAGTTGAACAGACAAAATAGGACAAAAGCTGATATAAAGTCTGATGTGAAAATTTAGTCCTCAATCCTATTTCTGTGAAATAAAGTTCATGTTTTCTTCAAATATATATATAATATTTGTGTTATATCTATATCTATCTATCTATCTATCTATCTATCTATCTATCTATCTATCTATCTATCTATCTATCTATCTATAGTTCCCTATATGCTCCTGGGTCTGGATAATAAAATTAAATATACCAAGTGCCGTCTTCTATCCAAAGGCTGCTGTATCTTTTGTGGCGAGTCTACACCCTAACTATAGAAAAAGGCCTCTTGAGTTGCCAACATTACTTGGATTTTTTTTAGAACAAATTTTCCATTTGCTCTGCCAAATTCAACTTGAGTGGTAAATGTGTCTTGAAGTGTCGTTGAAGATCAATTATCAACCAGGAACTTGATTGTTATCTCAAGTTAATTATTGGCATGTGAGTGGAGCTAGATTGGGAGGGGAGAGAGATGAAAATACAAATCAATCACAAGATTTTTAAAGTCGTGAGAAAAAAAGTAGCTGGAAGAAGAAGATCACATCTCTTCTGAGGGCTCATAACAAGGCTTTTCATCAAGCCCATGTGTGTATTTGGAAGAATTCTGGAACATCTTGTAACTCAGCTATGTTCCAATGGCAGAGCACTCAGGACTCATAATAATTATAATTTACAAATGGTACAGATTAGCACCAGTTTGTATTTAATTGCGCAGAGGAAGTTTTTACTCTCTCACAAAGTCCCATTTTCCACATATCTATAATATGCTGTACATCATTTTGTCAAACATTTTTTGTCCCCCAATTCACAATACAGACCAGGCAAAGGGCCTGGGGTTGAGGTGTATATGGGGTGCCTTTACTGTACCTCCTCTTTCTATACAGTCAGTGTAAAGATCACAGTGTCAAACATTTTTATAGGAACTAGGACATACATATAGATAAATGTCTATACTTACATCCTGTTTCTTGTAAAACACAAATGTTATCTTGTATTTATTAACCCAAGTGTCTATGTATAAATATATTTATATTTAGAAGAGATTCGCTAGATGAGAACTTGCTGACCATGCCATGACTTTTAGGGATGACACAGAGAAAAGCTAAGACGTCACATAGTCCAGTTTAAGGACAGTTTCTCATAGGAAACCTTCCAAGGGGCATTCACTATTTAATTAAAATTTTTTGTTGAATTTAGGGCCACACCTTGGTAGTGCTCAGGGATTACTCCCAGCTCTGCACTTAGGGCTCATTTGTAGCAGAGTTTTGGAAACCAATTGGGGTGCTGAGGATGCTACATTCAGTCAAGCTCCCTATCAATGTATTATCTCTCCGTACCCCCATCCCAGACTCATCTGACTAATATACTTTAGGCTCTTTAAGGATAGAGTGAGGTGCCCCTCCTAACCACACCCCTGCCTTTCCAATCCTTTGCCTGGTTGAAGATGATAGCAATGGCTGTCATCTCTCACCTTGGTTGCATGCAATATTTTCTCATGACATGACCCAGGTTATTAGGTTTAGGGCAGAAACATTACAGACAAGCTACTTGGTTATCATTACACCTTATTTAATGTCAGATGGTCCCATGCATGGTGCTATTGATTTTGATTGATCAATTAAGACAATGTGTACCATATTCCTCCCCTTTCAATTCTTCACAATAAAGAATGGATTGAGATAGAGTCACTCTTTAACTTTTTGTTGTTGTTAGTGTTTTGGGTATTTTGTTTGCATCCAACACTCAGTGGTGCTTAGTGCTGACTTCTGGCTCTGCATTCAGGGATCTCTCCTGGCAGGCTTGGAGGACCGTATAGGATAACAGGGATTGAACCCAGGTTAACTGTATGCAAAGTAAGAGCATAACCACTAACCACTATACTATTGCTCCAGCACCTAAGTTACTTTATAAAAATTTTATTTGGGGAGCTGGAGTGATAGCACAGTATAGTAGGGCATTTGCCTTGTATGCGGCTGACCCAGGATGAACCTGGGTTCGATCCCCAGTTAGGAGAGATTTTTTTTAAATATAAATCTTTATTTAAGCACAATGATTACAAGCATGTTTGTAGTTGGATTTCAGTTATAAACAGAATACCCCCCTTCACCAGTGCAACATTCCCACCACCAATGCCCCCTTCCTCCCCTGCCCCTGCCTGTATTCTCGACAGGCATTCTACTTCTCTCATTCTTTAACATTGTCATGCTTAGTTGTTAGTGCAGTTATTTCCCTAACAGAGTTCACCACTCTTTGTGATGAGCTTCAAATTGTGAGCTGGTCCTTCCAGCCCTTCCAGCCCTTAACGCTATTGTTTCTGGGCTTTATTACAGTAATGTCTTTAATTTTTTTTAAAACCCATAGATGAGTGAGACCATTCCCTGTCTACCCCTCTCCTTCTGACTTATTTCACTCAACATAATAGATTCCATGTACATCCACGTATAGGAACATTTCATGATGTCATCTCACCTGATGGCTTCATAATATTCCATTGTGTATATGTACCACAATTTCTTTAGCCATTCGTCTGTTGAAGGGCATCTTGGTTGTTTCCAGAGTCTGGCTATCGTAAATAGTGCTGCAGTGAATATAGGTGTGAGGGAGGGATGTTTGAATTGTATTTTTGTGTTCCTAGGGTATATCCTTAGGAGTGGTATACCTGGATCATATGAGAGTTCAATTTCCAGTTTTTTGAGGAATCGCTATATTGTTTTCCATAAAGGCTGGACTAGACAGCATTCCCACCAGCAGTGAATTAAGAGTCAGTAGTGATTTCTGAGCCTTGCGTGTCACCGGGTATGGCCCCAAAACAAAAACCAAAACAAAAAAAATTTTATTTGATCACACTAGGCAGTGCCCCTGGCTCAATGATTTGGAATCACTCCTGATAGGGCTCCAGAAACCACAGAAGTTCTGGGGATCAGAAGTAATCATCATGTGCAAGGCAAGCAATATGCCTGCTATAGAATGTCTCTGGCATCTGGAGTCACTCTTTTTTTTTTTAATTTTACTTAAACAGCATGGTTTACACATTTGTTCATAATACAGTTGCTTTGGGCACTCAATGTTCCATTCCAACACCAACCCCACTACCAGTGTGACCTTCCCTCCAGCATTATCCCCAGTTTCCCCATCTACTTCCCTTGGCACACACAAAATATTTTATAACGCTTATTACAACAAAATGGTAAGTGGGATTATCAGAAAATAATTCAGTAAAAGAAAATGTGTGAAAATTGTTATGTCTCACCATGGGATTATTAAAGTCTTCATCTGAGAATTTACTGAGCTGTTTATTGCTAGTTGAGCCTTCTGTGCTACTGTTTTTGCTTATTCAACTTAGTTGGCTTATATGCTACCTTTTCATCTAATTTACTTCTGCTCCTACTGGGCTGCCAGTATTGTGGAATTAGGAGGTGTTGCATGGCCACACTCTTCGGGAGCTCCAGGATCTGTTTGTAGAACTAGGACAATTATCATTCTGCCCCTCTACCTAAGAGGCCCTGAGTTTTCAGCCCAAGACCTGTGTACCTTGACTTTGATTAGTTTGGTGTGTCTTCCAAGATTAATCATGTAGCTGTGAAGGTGATCTGTATTCATGGCAGAGTTTTTAGTTCAAAGAAGGATGTACCTAGGAGTTTTGATGGCTTGGTGTCTCTTCAGAAATTAGTCATGCAGTGCAGCTGGGACATTTCCATTGCAGAAGCTGTGAGGTGTAGGTGTGTCTGTCAGTGCTTTGGCAGGGAAGGGACTTGGTGTATCCTTTTCTCAAGGGGTCCCAGTGTCTTAAGCCCCCAAACCAGCATACCTCTGAGTTATACTAGCTTGGCCTGGTACCTCTTTTGGGATTAGTTATGAAGCTGTAAAACTGGGCCACTTACATTGGTGGTGGCAATAAAACGTGGGTGTGGTTTTGGGGTAGAGTCACTTTTTAAGGCCATATGAGCAGCTTATCCTTTCTTCCACCTGCACCCCACTTATAGCCTCTATTGCTATTTTGGGCCATGATTAAATACTTCTATAATGTTTTTAAATTGCAACATTCAAAATCCAATATAGTTTACTATATTAATTTGCTGGCCTTTTCATATAAAGAAGAATATTTTCTTATCTTCTCATATATTTGCTGATATGTTTAGGCTACAGATGTGATGATTCCTGCCCTACTCACGAGATTATAGCCAGTTACTATATCACTCATATTATCCCAGATTTTGCTACTGAGCATCCTTTCACATTATTTCAGGGTTCTTATTTTATCACATGTTCCTATCTCTGAGTATTTCCTGAGTTGTTCTTTGCATCATGATATTCCAGCTTTCTTCTGATACATTCCCTGGTCCATTCTAGAATCAGCCAATGTTCCAAGGAGTTCAGGAACCTTTCAGTACTTTAGAAACCAAGGAGTTAAGTGTTCTCACTGCTACCCAGTACATCTCTGTTTCCAGATTCCCTTGGATGGAGCTGTGACTTAGATGTATGTCCAGACACATCCTTTATATTTGTATTGATTTCTGTATCTGTGTGTGTATATATATAAAATGTCTTCTAGTAGCTCCACTACCAACTCAACACTAGAGAGTTCATTCAACCTCTCCCTAGTTCCTTGTCACACTCTGTTACTCAGAAACTTAACTCCCATAATTCTGGGTACATTTGCTTATTTGTTCAATGTCCAGTGACACTACTTAGAATGCCAGACTCACGAAAACCAACATGAGTGTGACTGGTTTTTGTATTAAATTAGGAATAAGGAAACAAGGAAGGGGAATGTAGGGAGGAAGTAACTAAGAAAGGAAGATGAGTGGATGGGAGAATGAGAGGGTGAGAGAGAGGGAGGGAAGGAAAATGAAAAGGAAGGAAGGCAAGAAGGAAGTGTAAAGGGAGAGAAAGGGAGCAGGAGGGAAGAAAGAAAAGAAGGAAGGGTGAGAAGAAGATAAGGAGGGGAGGAAGGTGTTTTGTCTGCTTGGAAGAAGGAAGGAAGGAAGGAAGGGAGAGATATAGGAAGAAATGGAGGGACAGCCAAATGAAGGGAGGAAGGAAGAAAAAGAAAGAGAGGAAAGAAGAAAGTGAGGAATGGTAGAAGGAAGATAAGGAAAAGAAAAAGAGAGATGGTGGGGTGGGATGGGGAAAAAGAAAATAAAAAGAGTGGAAGGAAAACAGGAAGCAAGGAGACAATGCACACATCTTAAGTGTTTCGTTGTTTGAGCTCTGATAATTGCACATACTCCTAAAACAACTGCCTACAGCAAATAGAGAATATTTCTACCCTTCAGAAAGTTTTCTCCTGATAGGAAGTATATCCATCAGCTAAGTTCATCTACATGTCCTTTCTCCTCAGTGTCTATCAGTCAGTTTCTGCAATTGCTCCAAACTTTCTCTTCTCAGTCTCAAATCTCTTTCTCAACAGCTTATTCCTTGTGCCCAGCCTGTTTCTCTTCATCTTTCTCCATCAACCTCAGCTCTTTATCACATAAAACAACTTGACTCCTCTTCATTAGATGGGGAGTAGGGGAGGGAGAGGTTATGATTTAATTACAAAAGGGGAAGGACCACCATTATTTTAGATTAGTAGCAGTACGTTTTCCTCATTATCATGGAACATACTGTTCATTAAAAGCACAGATAAAGGCCCGCTGCCTGACAAGAACATTTCTCAAACTGTCGTCTTAAGGAACTTTGGACCTGTGGATATAAACCAAGACCACCCAAAGGAGAACAAGCTTTATTTAGAGCTTGCTTGAAAAAGCGGGTCAGCCATCAGCATGCCTCTGGCAGGCACCCAAAGTCAGTTAAAGGAGAGGAAAACTCTATAACAGGAAAAGAGTAAAGAGTGTTGGTGTGGGGAAGATGGAGACAAATGCACTTGTTTAGATAAGGGTATTGGACTTTCTCTGATTGGCTCTAAGTTGGGTTGATGTCTAAGGAGGTGGCTGTTAGGCTTCCTAAACTGGTTGGTACAGAGTTTATGGTCTGAGTTTATTTATTTTGGATTTGGGGACTCCACAATGAACAGTGCTCAGGAGCTATTCTCAGTTCAGTCCTGGGGGATTAATGCGGGGAGAGCATGGAGGAGGATGAGGTGCTGGGCTCATGCATGCAAAGTATATCCTTTTATCTATCTCCTGATCCCCAGATTTTTTTATATAAAGTCTGATCCTTGCATATTTATATATTCAGTCTCTTAGAGTAAATGGTATCTAAGAGAGCAATGCAATTATGTATGTCTCATGAGAACTCTCTCAAGCAATACCATCCATCTCTCTTCCTACTCAACTTCTTTTCTTCTTTGAGTCCTGGTTTGTTTCAACTCCTCAAGCCCTAGAACAGATACAGCTAAGTAAATCTAAGAAGGATCAACAGTGAATGAGTTAACTTGGAATCAGAGGACACTGAGGGAGAGAAGTACATTAGAAGATCTTAGCAAGGATTTTGTCACTAACTTCAGGTGAAAGAAGAATGATGAAATAATGGTCATAGAGTGAGAGGATGAGCTCAGCCTTTTAAGGCATTGAGATTTTATGTGCCTGTTCTTGAATTCCTATGTCTGGAAATTTGGGGTACTATTTTAGAAATATCAACATTGAAAGTCATTGAGTATGGTATAGACCTTGGTTTTCACCTACCAGCTTGCTGTGGGCAAGAAGGAATATGCTTTTTGATGCTCCATCAGCTACATGCATCCATGGTACAAAGGAGTGGGAATGAACTGGGTAGAGATCTGGTGAGTGGGACACCCCCGAATTCTGTTGGAGGAATAAGCTTCTGCTTTAGGCCATTAACTGCAGTGTCACGGAGACAGAAACCATTCACCAGAGATTTCACAACAGAACCACCAAAGTGGAAAGCAAGCAATGAAAGAATGCAGACCTCTGAGTTCCCTTGAAATTGTGATTTTTATCTTGTGTTTACAGAAATAAAAAGTACACAAAAGTGGTTAATATTTAAGCCCTTTCGCCTCTGCCTCTCTCCCTACTCTCAGGAAGGAAACCCATTTTGGCACCGTCCATGCTAAATTCATCCCAATGGCTGCTCAGGTGCTTTTCTTGTTCTTGAGCATTCTCTGCCATGTCGCTACAGCAGGACGAAGTAAGTACTCTTTTACTTTGAGGGGACATCAAAGATTTCATCAACCAAAAATCCAAAGGAGATGCCAGAGACCCTGAATCCTTTGGGGAGTAGATTCTGAAAGGGACTATCTGAATATTATTTAGTATAACTCAGCTTAAAGTACCTTCATGATATGTAGCTAGTTTAGGCATTAGCATTTCAACCCCCAGAATGGAGTGAATGATGGGACCTTTCAAATGATTGCTAAGGTGAGTATGTGAGATCTTCCTGTTCATAATAAGTGTATAGCACAGATTTGGGCATTCGTTATTTCTCAGTTGTGTGTGCTAGGGGACCTTAAGAAGGCCAGCTTAGATCTCATACTATCTTTCTCCCCTTATATTCCACAAATGAGTGTGATCATTCTATGTCTATCCCTCTCCCACTGACTCATTTCATTCAGCATAATACTCAACATATCCAGCCACGTATAAGCAAATTTCATGAAGAAGCACAGATTTCTTAACCAATGTCTTTGTGTTCTGTTTCCAGCTTGTCCTAAGCCAGATGAATCACCATTCGCCACAGTTGTTCCACTAAGAAACTTTTATGACCCAGGGGACCAGATAGTGTATTCCTGCCTGCCAGGCTATTATTCTCCTGGAGGCTATAGACGCTTCACCTGCCCACTGTCAGGGATCTGGCCTGTTAACACACTGAGATGCATGCGTAAGTCTCCACCATCCTTCATACTCCCATACCCTTCCCCTCACTGGGATCTGAATTTGTGGGGAGGCTGACTGACCATGCTAGGTCAGAATGCAGGGGATCATGCCAAGAAACAAAATGGTCTGGGGGCTTCTGCTGCAGAAGTGGGAAGAGGGACAGAGGATAGGAACAGTAGGGAAGAGGCTCATGGAGATGCACTGAAATCCAAGCAGATGCTGCAGACACTCAATGAAGAACAAACGTGACCAGCCTTTTTTCTCTTGAACTTTGTCTCATATTGGAAAATGATGTAGTAGTTACCCAAACAAATGTAAATTTCACCTAACAGCATGTATTTGTGAACAAAGGGTCACTACATTTTATACTGTATTAAAGTGCATACCACCAAATACTTTTAAAAAATATATAAAGCAAGATTTATGTCACCATGGCTTAATGATAGATGGTTGCTCTTATTTTTTCCTGTGACATCATGCTGGACATTATATTTTTCATAAGGTCAGATATTGAGCAACAACCCTATATAAAATTGGGCAATGTTGTGTAGGGAAAGAATTAGTCTGATCATTCTGAGGCATGCTTGGGGGACATGTTTTTTTTTTGAAAACACACCTATTTATGTTAACTTATACATATTTATTAGTAATTTCCATATACTTTATGTTAAATAGTAAAGTAAAATAACTTAAAATTAATTTAAAATATCTGTAATTATTAGCAGGAAATTTTTTTCTTTAAATTATCTATAATTCTAGAATAAAAAATCATTTTTTTTACCTTTGGTTTTTGGGCCACACCCAGAGGCGCTCAGGGATTACTCCTGGCTTTGTGCTCAGAAATAGCTCCTGGCAGAATCAGGGGACTATATGGGATGCCAGGAATCAAATCCAGGTCTGTCCCAGGTCAGGTGAATGCAAGGCAAACACCCTACCACTGTGCTAGCTTTCCAACTCCAACAAATCTGTTTTTAAATATTTTTCTATGGAATTATTTTTGTGGGGCACAATTGGCAATGCTTTAAGGACTCCTGCTCTGTACTCAGTAATTACTCCTGGTGGTGTTCAGGGAACCATATGGGACACAAGAAGGTGAACTTGGGTTGACCATGTGCCAGGCAAGCTTCTACCCACTGTACCATTTCTCCAGCCCAACATACACATATTTTTACGTCATTGCAAAGACTAGGAATGATTTTATATCTTCATCAGTATATTATAAATACTAACTTGATTTCTATAATCTTCACATTTGATGCCTGCTTTTCAGTACAAGTGTTGATTTACTTTTTTTCAGTTAAACTTGTCCCCTGAGAGTGAGCATATAATCTGTCCATTTGGTTATCAGTGTAGCCAGCCCTTTTGTGTCTATCTTATTTAACTTATTTTATATTACTCTCTTAGAATATTACCGCTGGAGTTATTGGATCAAAAGACAGAAATGAGTTTTTATATTATTATTTAAGGGAATATTGTATAAATAGAAATTTACCTTTTTATCTCTAAATCACAGCCAGAGTATGCCCTTTTGCTGGAATCTTAGAAAATGGAGCGGTTCGCTATACAACTTTTGAATATCCCAAAAATATCAGCTTTTCTTGCAACGCTGGGTAAGGATTTCTCATTAAGAATATCTGTGAAACTTTTTCTGTGCCCTTAAGCTAAGTGTATAGATGGGTCAATATTTTAATCTCTAGCCTTAAGCTGGATCTGTTGAAGAGAAACTAATTTTAGTCTTGCTTTTAATACATGCCATGGTGGAATTATAGGAGGTACGATGCAGACAATAAAATAGCTAATAAAATAAAAAATCACAACCATGTCAAATTTTTCTGCTCCAGATGAATTAGTTAGCTGAGATTACCTTGAAATGATTGAACCTAGATTCCTTAAAATCTCTGATCCAAATCTTGTCTTGAGGGTTAAAATGCTTTTGGAGTTGAACTTGGGTTTTTGTTATGAACCTATTATCATAAATTGGCCCCTTAGTCTCTAGGAGAAAATTTGTTGAGATGTTTTGGGACTCTGACAATGACTCTCTCTGGGGTTGAACCAAATCTGAGGTTGCTTAGGCTCCTGCCAGCCCTTTATCTGAATACGGTTCTCTTTCTTTATCCTTTTTGCTTTTTGCCCACTGAGCTCTCTGACATCCAAAATCTAGTTCTCTCTACTTTTTGTTGTTGTTTGTTTGTTTGTTTAGTTTTGGGCCACACCTGGTAGTTATTCTTGTTGCAGGGGTTACTCTTGGCTCTATGATCAGAAATCTCTCCTGGGTACCAGAACATTGGTGCAAGCAGTAGGGCGTTTGCCTTGTACACACTAACCTAAGATGGACCGTGGTTCAATTCCCCGGCCTCCCATGTGGTCCCCCAAGTCAGGAGCAATTTCTGAGTGCATAGCCAGGATAGGAGTAACTCCTGAGTATCACCGGGTGTGGCCCAAAAACCAAAAAAAAAAAAAAAGAAAGAAAGAAATATCTCCTGGCAGACTTAGAGAACCATATGGGATGCTGAGGAATAAACCCCAGTCAGCCTCGTGCAAGGCGAATGCCCTGTCCACTGTGCTATTGTTCTGGCCTCACTGACTATAGTTCTCTTATTGCTCTTCTAACCCAATCTCCCAAGAGGAAAACTCTGGCAGTTGATCAAACAGTCCATCTGCCTTGGGAGCACAAATACCACTGAAGACTGTGGAGTGCTTGTTGGCTGTACTCCAGGGCACATTTTTGCTGAGACCCCTCTTTGGACTAAAGGTTAAGAACTTATGTGAAAGAGAAATTTGATTGTTTTACTCAGGGACTGATGGCAAATTGGTTAATCTGATAACAAATAACCTTGGAACATTGTTTTTTTTTTTTTTTTTAAGGATAGAACATTATTATGGAGGGGAGATTCTTAAAGGCCTACAGAAGGGTTGGTGGCTCCTCCTGGTGGTTCTCCATCAACTGGACAGTGGTTGAATGAGAGAGATCCAGGATGTAATGTAGCCCTGTGGTTTTGGGGCCACCTTAGGGGTACTTGGGGGCCTCCGGGGTCATACACAGTGGTGCTTGCAAGCACCCAGAGATGTTCAGAGGATAAAGTGCTTCAGGGAATCAAACCAGGGTTGACCGCATGCAAGGCATGCCCCTTAATCCCTGTACTATCTCTTCAGCCCCAGGAACATTACATTTTTTAATGGAAATGAATTGTGTTATTGTTACATATTGTAAGAGTCAATTGATTCTTGGGAAAGAATATAAGAGGTTGTATAGCTTGATTCAGTTTAGTAATCTTGATAAATAAATGACTCTTGTTATCTAAGAAGCAGTTGACTTGAGTGACTGGTTAGTAAGAAAGAATTGAGGGGCTTGTTTTTGACATCCCCAACTGTAGGACTCTTATTAGCAATTCACCTGTAGAATTTTTTTTTTTTTTTTTTTTTTTTTTTTTTTTTTTTTTTTTTTTTTTGGTTTTTGGGCCACACCCGGTAACGCTCAGGGGTTACTCCTGGCTATGCGCTCAGAAGTCGCTCCTGGCTTGGGGGACCATATGGGACGCCGGGGGATCGAACCGCGGTCCGTCTCCTAGGCTAGCGCAGGTAAGGCAGGCACCTTACCTCCAGCGCCACCGCCCGGCCCTCACCTGTAGAATTAAGCTGGGAATCCTGAGCTTTTTCTCCTTAGGAAAAACAACAATATAAATTTGGAAAGAGATTGGAAGTAATAATTTGAAGCAATGCTCAATGGAAAAGATATTTGAGGTCTTGTCAATGGGTTTTACCACTTGATTGATCAAGTTTGCCTTTTTCAGGTTCGTTTTGAATGGAACTGATTCTGCTAAATGCAATGAGAAAGGGGACTGGACCCCATCCCTTCCCGTCTGCTCTCGTGAGTCTGTGGATCCCTATTGCCAGATGTATCTCATTTGGGACGTTCTTGTTTTCAGGACTTTAAATTCAAACCCCAGTATCCTTTCATTATTGCAATACAAGATGGCAGCTTCCCTTTCATCTTGATAGCTTCTTATTCTGGAGGCTGAAACAACAACTCTAGCCTGACAACAAAGCAATGTTCTGGAACATAGTTCTTGTCCTTCTCTAGTGAGGACAGAAATTCATAGCATTTCTTAACTCCAGCTTCCTGGCAAGATTTGTGCAGGAGCTTGGTTATGGGTGGCCTTGATCCAATAGAGACTGCCACCAATGTAGAAGAGCTTCTGGAAATAGGGGGTGAAACAGCTTTGTTCCTTCTTCCTGCATTCATAATAACATGGATTCAGAATCTTCTATGTGCAATATTCTGTCCCTAACACTGAGACTTCATGTGTAAAGGAGGTTTATCACTGTCCTTGGCAAGTTAGTTGCATGGCAAGGAAGACAAGGCAATTCATTTTCACAGTAAACTTGCCCAAGGTCCTTCATCTATGGAAGTGAATGAGAGGCCCACAAAGAAGCCTGGTTTATCTGGGCATTCTAGCCAAACAGTCCACATAGAGATCGGCTGTGTTTGAACTGGGACAGGTGACATGTGTCCTTATGTTCCCAATATTGCAATTCATTCAAGTCCAATCTTTGTTTTTGTTTTGGGGCCACATCCAGCAGTGCTCAGGGCTTACTCTAGGTCTAGTGTTTAAGCTCAGAGATTACTCTTGATAGTCCTCAGGGGACCAGCTGGGGTACCAAGGCTCAAACCTGGCCTGGTAATATAGAAAGCAAGCAAGCACCCTATTTCCTTTCCTATTGCTCCAGTCACTTCTCAAGTCTAATCTTTGACCTGGAGGCCTGGATATTGTAATAATAATTTCAGCTCTTTAACATTTTGATGAAGTTTGCTCTAGCAAAAGCGAGCAGAAAAGTAAAACCATTTCAAAGAACAATACTGTAAGAACAGCTAAGCCACCCTCCCCCAAACATTTTTCCAGCATCAATTAAGTAGAGGAATTCATTCAAGAGGAGTAATTACCACGGTTCCCAAAATAGTTCTCCTTCTAAGTAGATTTGTATCAATGATGCAGTCTTTTTTCTTCTTCTTTAATTACAAGCAGAACAATAATTTTACCTTCTATCTACACTGCATGAGTCTTTTCTGACAATCCTGAATTTCTTGTGCACATTGTTAAAACACAAATTCTTTTTCTTTTATTTATTTATTTATTTATTTATTTATTTATTTATTTATTTATTTATTTGGTTTTTGGATTACATCTGGTGGCTCTCAGGGTTTACTCCTGGCTCTGCATTCAGAAATCGCTTCTGGCAGGCACGGGGGACCATATGGTATATCGGGATTCGAACCACCTGTCCTGAGTAGGCTATGTGCAAGGCAAACGTCCTACCACTGTGCTATCTTTCCAGCTCCTAAAACACAAATTTTTATTCTTGTGTCTGGTCTGGAACCTGATTGTCTCATTTCTATGAAACTCCAAGACCAAGCTCTACATTGTTACTTTGACAACAGCGATCTAGTTGGTTCAAGGCAAATGGCATATCTGCACTGACTTCCATGAAGTTAGTCTATATATCCCTGAATGACAGGAACTATTTTCTAAGCACATCTTTGTGACAAGCTGCTTGGATAAGCTCATAAAGTGTGGTCACTGGCCTGCTTGGGAGAGACAGAATAGCCAAACTGTCAGTAGAACTTAAGATGTCACCTTTGCCCTTAGCTATTATCTTTAGCATTGCCTGCAGGATGACTTTCAGTATCCTTTCAAACATCAAGAAGCATCTTTGGGAGCCAGAGAGATAGCACAGCGGCGTTTGCCTTGCAAGCAGCTGATCCAGGATCCAAGGTGGTTGGTTCAAATCCCAGCGTCCCATATGGTCCCCGGTGTCTGCCAGGAGCTATTTCTGAGCATATAGTCAGGAGTAATCCCTGAGCACCGCCAGGTGTGACCCCAAAACAAAAACAAACAAAAAACACCACACAAACAAAAAAGAAGTACCTTTGGAAATGCTTTGGGAATATTTGGAACAAAGATTTTTTATCAAATCTAAGCATTGTGTTATAAATCATCAATTAGTGGTGTTGGTGTGACAGTCTTTTAAAGTTCAATTTATAGTTTACTTTACTTTTTTACTTGCCCTTTTCCTCTCTCTCTTTCTTTCTTTCTTTCTTTCTTTCTTTCTTTCTTTCTTTCTTTCTTTCTTTCTTTCTTTCTCTTTCTTTCTTTCTCTTTCTTTCTTTCTTTCTTTTCTCCTTTCTTCTTTCTTTCTTTTCTCCTTTCTTTCTTTCTTTCTTTCTTTCTTTCTTTCTTTCTTTCTTTCTTTCTTTCTTTCTTTCTTTCTTTCTTTCTTTCTTTCTTTCTTTCTTTCTTTCTTTCTTTCTTTCTTTCTTTCTTTCTTTCTTTCTTTCTTTCTTTCTTTCTTTCTTTCTTCCTTCCTTCCTTCCTTCCTTTTTTTTTCTTTTGGTTCTTCTTTGTTTTATGAGCCACACTTATCAATTCTCCCGGCTCTGTGCTTAGGGATCATTCCTGACAGTGCTCAGGAAACTATAGCGGTATCAGTGACCAAATCTGGTTTGGTCTCACACAGGGCAAATACTCTATCCCTTGTATACTACTATATCTATAGCCCAAACCATCTTTTCTTATTTGGCATCTGCAATGAACTGTTTCATTCTGGAAATTGAACAAAATTTGCTTTATCTCCAATCAATCTTCCTAGTGTTTCTTTTTTTGTTTGCTTTTTTTGTTTTTGTTTTTTGGGCCACACCCGGCGGTGCTCAGGGGTTACTCCTGGCTGTCTGCTCAGAAATAGCTCCTGGCAGGCACGGGGGACCATATGGGTCACCGGGATTTGAACCAACCACCTCTGATCCTGGATCAGCTGCTTGCAAGACAAACGCCGCTGTGCTATCTCTCCGGGCCCCTAGTGTTTCTTTTTTATCTTTTCTTTTTGGAAGAACTCTATTGAAAAGATGCCAACTATTTTTATTATAATTTATAGTTCTTCTTTTCTTCCAGCTGTAACCTGCCCTCCACCATCCATACCTAAGTTTGCCATACTTAGTGATTATAAGCCGAGGGCTGGAAATAACTCCTTTTATCAAGACAAGGCAGTCTTTCAATGCCTGCCACAATATGTCATGTTTGGCAATGACACGGTGACCTGTACAACACATGGAAACTGGACCGAGTTACCAGAATGCAGAGGTGAGTGCAGGAACAAAACAAAATAAGCCCATTGGGAAAATGTTGATGTTCCACCATCATGAGGGGTTTCGGCAGACTTTGCTGGCATCTCCCATCTGCTGTGTAATGTAGGCATTGAGGGTACCAGGTGAGTGAAAGCTGGCTTTTGACCTCAGAGAACTGCAATGACTGCTCAAGAGCTGCAGGATTATGGAGAATGAGGGGGAAGGAATGTCCCAGAGGGCAGAGGTCATGAGAAGTCAATGAGTGAGGCAGGAAGAGGGTGTGTGTTTGTATAACTGAGTCTTCCTTTATATTGGTAAGGAGAATTCTGGGAGTTCTAGGAGAAGAAGGTAGAAAAACAGGTAAGCTGGGGCCAGAGAGATAGCATAGCAGTATGGCATTTGCTTTACAAGTGGCTGACCAGGGGGAACCTGAGTTCGATTCTGGCATTCCATATGGTCCCCCAAGCCTGCTGGGCGTGATTTCTGAGCATAGGGCAAGGAGTAGCCCCTGAGTGCTGCTGGGTGTGACCCCCCAAGCCCCCCGAAAAAAAAAGAGGTAGAAATTCTACCCTGGGGTCAGAGTGCTGACACAAGTGGTAGGGCATTTGCCTTGCTACACGCTAACCTAGGATGGGCAGCGGTTCGATCCCCTGGCATCCCATATGATCCCCCAAGCCAGGAGCGATTTTTGAGCGCATAGCCAGGAGTAACCCTTGAGTGTCACCGGGTGTTGCCCAAAAACAAAACAAACAAACAAAAAACAACAAAAAAATTTTACCCTAATTTGACCTATATTGTCATCTTCGAGTTTGTCAGTGGCATCATCAGTCAACAAATTATAGAATTTGACATGCATACAGAAAATTAGACTGTGGACTCCTGTAGTAGAGATAACATGTATGGATGAAATGATTCAAAACTTAAGTCATTTTTAGCACGGGGAAATGAAAAATATAAAATAACTAGCATTTTTAGGATGGATTTAGTTCTGCATCATGTACTGGTCTTATCTTGTATGTGTGCCTGTCTGATTTAATCCTACAAAGTCCTAACTTCCCAAATGGGTTCTTTTTATCCTCTTTAAACTCTTTATCTAAATGTATCCACTGTCAACATATTATGCCATTCTTTCTCTCCCTTCCATTCTTTCATCCTCTCTCTCCCTCTCCATAGACAGATAATTTCTTTCCTTGGAGCCATCTGAAAATAAGTTCTACACATTATGACACTGACCCATAAATACTTCAGGACTATCATCCTAAGAACAAGGACGTTCCCCTATATTATCCCTGTGAAGTACTGCAGGGGGACTGGAGAATGATACACTTAACATGTTTGAATTATTAACAAGAGTTATTAAGGCTGTCATAATAATATAAAACATTAGCAGCATTGGTTTTATATGCACATTTTCCCCAAGTGATTAAATAGTGTCCTTTCTACTTGTATAATATGTTGGACCTAATCAAGAAACACTTAGTTTCTTTCAGTTGTCATGATTTTTAAGTCTCTTCTAAAGAATGATTCCCTGCCCAACTTTGCCTAAAAACAATGATGTAAATCACAGTGTCTACTTAAAAAAAAAGAATAAGAAAGATGACCCTTTGCCATTTTGGTCTTCTCCCTTTGACATTTTCAAGAGTCCAGATTGAGCAATGCTCTATAGTTTGAATTTGGTTGATTTTTTACTCACAGTTCAATTCCACATAAAACATTTGGTTCATCATACATCCCTCACATAGTGAAGGGTAGAGAATGGGTCTATGAGGTGGTGTTTAGTTTGGTCCCTTTGACAGGTGAGTTGTGATTGACAGGTAGATTTGTCATATGTGAGGAAATGAGATAGATATCTCATTGTTTTGGAACTAGTAAGCCATGTGTGGTTGATATTTTGAGAACATAAGAATACCTACACTTTAGAAATAATCATGGTCTCCATCAGGATCCTTGAAAAAGAAAATGATGCTATTCATTGGGAGTTGTAAATTTTTTACTTTCTCTTAATATTTTGCTATTGAAGTATCATTGCATTATTAATTGTGAAAATTATTAATTATTAATTGCGAAAAGTATTACTATCAATCACCATCTGAACATTTAGTATCGATGACTTTCAAGCTGTGTCATTTTTATATATTGATAAGCAGAAATTCTATTATGGAGAACTTTTTCCACAGACCAGTTTTTCACATAATATTCTAACAGATGCTTTTATAAATTCAAAATGTGGAAAGGCAACATTCAAACTAGCAGTCAAGTGGTCCAACTCTGGAGTTTGTATTTAAAAAAAGCAACAACAAATAAAGTTCTTCATCATGGTTTACATGACTGTAGACTTATAGAGTCATAGATCTATATATCTAAATGTGTATTGAACTATTGACATACCAGTACTCTATTACTCTCCCAAAGTGGAATTTGTACTCTAAGACTATCTCAAGAGCAGACCTCCAAGAACTCAGTGCTTCTGACTGTAGACTTATTCTTGAAGTGGGATTAAGAGAAGTAGAAGTGTGAGGGTCTTTCTCTGAGGGTCTCCTATGGACAAGACCATGAAGTAGCCCAATTTTCTCTGCCAAATTCATGATAGTTTCTTGTATGGTCTAATAACAAGCTTAAGAATAAGATTTGACATTTCAAGTCCAAGTAATGGTGCACTAGTACTGCTGAGGAAGTCTCTGTGTTTTAATTTCATGTTGGTGAAAAGAGGCAGATTTTCTTCTGTCAAATCCCAGCTTTTCTATTACATGGTGATGACATTTACAATATGCAATACCTTATGATCACATGACATTATCATATGCTTCCCAAGTGTTGCTTCTTTTGTTTTTAATATCCAGGTCTCATGAGCGTAAAATAATGTTAATAGAATAAAGTCCCAAGATACCTAGACATTGTATTCACTAAATCTGGGTATCTGAAAGAAAAATGAAAATAGTTATCATGCAACTCCTGTTATTTATACTAATATGTGTCATTGAATGTATCTATTTAGACGTAAAATGTCCATTCCCAACAAGACCCGACAATGGATTTGTGAACCATCCTGCAAAACCAGTACTTGATTATAAAGATAAAGCTACCTATGGTTGCCACGAGACCTATGTCTTGGATGGCCCAGAAGTAGTTGAATGCAGCAAATTTGGAAATTGGTCTGCACAGCCAAGTTGCAAAGGTATGAAAAATGGGTAAGATATTAAAGTGTTGTTTAATTTTCACAGTGGACCATCTGAACTGCTCACTTTCTTGTTCTAACTTGTTCATTTGTTGCTCAGTCCTTGCTGCCTCTCTGTTGGCATGTGAATGATTTTAGGACTCACTACTGTACCAGTGTAGGAGAGTTTCAGGCTTAGGAAGTCAGGCACATAGTGTTTGAGATCAAACTGTCGAGATAAACAGATTCTTTGCAAGCCTGATAAGATGATGAAAGATTGTGTGGGCTTCCTGTAGGAGCTTTTAAGTCTTTGCCAATGCACACCCTTTTCTGCTTTGTTCAAGACTCTTTTTTGTTGGTAGTTGCAAAAGCTAACCCATGCTGCTAAGTTAGCTCAAGAAAGTGAAGGATGATTATAAAAGGGCAGCTGACAATCAGCAAAAGGACAGTGGATGATTCTGTTGTCAAAGCTAGTCGAGCTTCAGTTTCCTCCTGGGAGATTGGAAGCACAGATTCTACCCTAGAGTTTATTCCACCAAGAGGTGAATCTACTTTTTGTATTGCCCCGAGAGTGAGTCATTGGTTATGGATTGTGGAGACAAAATCTTATCTTGACTCTAGGTAGGGGTCCAGTTTGCCAGGTGATTTCCTTGGGGTCAAAAGAAGTCTTTCAGAGAAAGAGGCCTCTGTGTGTTACTTTCAATCAACATTCACAGGCTGATGGGTGGGTACATTGGCTCAATAAACAGGATCTGTGTGGGTAGTGTTAACTGTACAAAAGTTTGATCTCTTAGACAAATCCTTTGCCACTAAAACCTAGATTCTAACGCTTCTTCCCTGACCCTCTTCTGTGTTTACTGTAGAAAAAGGAATGGTCCTTTTTCTTGGAAACCAAGACTAATGGCTCTACTGAGAAATAATTGTTATTAGTAAACAATAGTAAACTGATAGTACTCACTACATCTATTATTGGAGTCTTCTTGGCTTAGGAAATTTGTTTTAGGAGTACTTACTTGCTGATTGAAATGTCATAATTGCTTCAAGAAAGTTTAATTGTGGCCAAAGAGATAGCACAGTGGGTAGGGCGGTTGTCTTGAACATGGCTCATCCATGTTCGATCTCTTGCACCACTGAGCACTGTCAGGACTGATCCTAGCACAGAGTCAGGAGTCAGCTGTGTGTGGTCCTCAAACAGAAAAAAAAATTAAAAAGGAAGTCTAATTGAATTTACAGGTCTTGGCTGCAAATACTGTCCTTCTTTCTCTCTCTCAGCCTCTTGTAAATTGCCAGTCAAAAAAGCGACAGTGCTTTATGAAGGAGAGAAAGTCAAGCTCCAAGAAAAATTTAAGAATGGGATGCTACATGGCCAAAAAGTGTCTTTCTTCTGCAAAAACAAGGAGAAGAAATGTAGCTATACAGAGGAGGCTCAGTGCAGAGATGGCACCATTGAAGTTCCCAAATGTTTCAAGGGTAAGTTGAACACTTAAACTATCTTCTAGATGTCTACCTCTCTTCATCATAGTTGGGAGACTTATTATCTAACATTATGAATGTCAGGTCTGAGTGGTCATCGGATTTCAAAGAGGAGAAACGGCAAGAAGAGAAGGTGATAAGGAATATGCTTTTATTTCAGATTTCTCCACTCAAATAAACATTTTCTATAGAATTCTTCCCCTTAAAGCTCAAGATTATGGCTTTGTTCAATGAGTGTTAAGGTGAATTATGCTCTCTTATGTTAGCCCATTTTAATAATGTTAACAATATTGAATAATAATGATGTTTCTATTCCTTAGTCCCCAATTCTCAAGCACTCATCCCAATTTATATTGTAATTCGCAGTGATGGTAATTAGTTTGTAGAGCTTCTAACATTTTTTTCCCACCCTCAAGCAACTCCTAGTGTTTGAAAAGTACCCCTCCAAGTAAAATATTTATTATAACAGGATATCTTGGGCCGCAGAGATAGCACAACTGTAGGGATTTGTCTTGCATGCAGCTGATCCAGGATGGACCTGAGTTCGACTCCCAGCATCCCATATCGTCATCCGTGCCTGCCAGGAGTGATTTCTGAGCTCAGAGCCAGGAATAACCCCTGAGCACTGTCAGATGTAACCAAAAAAAAAAAAAAAAAGGCAAAGCAAAACAAAACAAAACAGGATATCTTAAGGAAAATGGAAGTATGGATAAGATAAAGAGGGGCAAGGTGGCCAGAATTTAATGCAAGCAACATAGTAAGGTTTTTGCTTTAGAGTTGAGAAATATTTGCTGCTATGAAGGAAGAAAGTAGCCTAAGGCTGAAGCTTTTTATAAACCAGAGGGTCAGAAATATTTTTAAGAATGTTGCTCTATATCAGCAGATAAGCGAGGGAGCAGAAGTGAGACAGAGACAGAGACGAAGAGATAGAATAGGATTGGTAATAGGTAAATTGTACACATCATTGTGTTGATAGTAGAAATATAACAGTGCATTTCCGAACCAGTGACATTCAACACTGTAATAGCAAATAGAGACACACAGGCCAAGAATTATTGACCAAAGATTGCAGATCCCTGGTGAAATGTTCCATACAAAATCCAACTGACAGGTAACATGAAGGCTAGTACAAACAGTGGGGAAAGTATTAGAAGAGAATAAATACGAACAGAGATTTGTTGATGAGTTTCTTCTGGCTGGATTTTGTGATGTTCTTTCTATGCAAGTAGCCTTGTTCAGAGCTGGAGAGCAAAGAAAGGCCCCATTGTTTCTTCCATTTTTTTCCCTCTCATTGTTGACTATCAGAGTTACATAAAATATTTTTATTCCTCTTCAAAACCGGTCCCTTAGAATTTCCCTGTTGTTTTCTCCTAACACTAACCCTCCTACTAAATGATTTTCTGATATTAAAACATTCCACACATTGTAAGATGTGTTAGATTTGACTCAACTATTTCATAAGTTTAAGAAATAACCATTTCTCTTAGACTGCCGTTTTTAAAAATTTTTTTTTTTATTTTTATCCTCTCACACAGAACACAGTGCTTTGGCTTTCTGGAAAACAGATGCATCAGATGTAAAGCCATGCTAACCTGGATTTCAGATTCAAAGTGGAATTTCAGTCAACCATGGATCCATGATTGTCGAAGGCACCTAATGAGAATGTCAAAATAAAAGAGATTTCATGGCCATGGTTGTTGCAGCAGCTTACTTTCAGTGGTGTTCTCTGATTAAGAAACCCAGGTATTCAGAGCATTATTTTATGGTTGTGAAATGGAAAGCGTAAACAATTATCTGGGTAACCCCACTTCCCCTCTCTAGTTCTTTCTCACAGAAAACAACTGCAATGCAATATTCTTTTCTTTTTTTTTGCAATGCAATATTCTGTGTGTGTGTGTGTGTGTGTGTGTGGTTTTTGGGTCAACCTGGCAGTGCTTAGGGTTTTTTCCTGGCTCCGTGCTCAGAAATTGCTCCTGGCAGGCACGGGGGACCATGTGGGACGCCGGGATTCGAACCGATGACCTTCTGTATGAAAGGTAAACACCTTACCTCCATGCTATCTCTCCGGCCCCTGAAATATTCTTATAGAATGGTCACAGATCCCTGCAGCAGTACCACCTGGTACTCATAATAGAGAAGAAAAGTATGTCCCAGAATTTCTGCAGATGGTCCCCCAATCTGCATTTATGACAAAGTCCCCAGGTAATTCTTTGTCTTCAATAGTTTCAGGGACCAGAGATTATAAAAAGAGAAGGTACTTACTAAGCCTGTTGACTGATCCCCATTATTGCATCAGGTCCCCTGATTACCACCAGGGGGTAATTTCTGAGCACAGAGCCCTTTGTAGCTCTGAGTGTGGAAAAAACAACAAGCCCCCAAAGTGTAAGAATTGTCATCAGAGTAGAAGCATACATATTCATGAGCCATTGAACTGGATTTGAACCCCAGATGCTTGGGGCCCATAATGCCTGAAAACTATTCCCTTACTCACCCAAATCTGGTGAACCGACCTTAACATTACTCCTTTGTCTATTGTCAATGCCTTGTCTGTATCTCCTGCAGTACACACCAGAGACGCTCGCCCCACGCTCTCCCTTCCTTTCCATGCCTGTGCCAGCCTAGCCAAGTGCTGCTGAAAAAAAGTCTCTCTCCCTTGTGCAGTTCATAAACTGAAGCCTTCCATAAACTCTCTTCTCTGCCCCTGAGTTCACCATGTTTTTTTCTTGCATATTCACTTCCTACTTTCCAAGGAGGCCAGAAAAAAAGACAATGCATCCATGGTTCTCTCTTCTTTTGTTGCAAAATGATAAATTTTATAGCTGCAAAATTAAAAAAAAAACTAGATGACTTTGGAGATTCCCCCATTTTTGCTCCATTCCCTTAGGGAGAACATGGCAGAGAGAGAAGACAGGAAGAGAAACCATGAGGGTTTTCCCTGGTTCAGGGCTGTTCCTATAGACCCGAGGACCATTTCTTTTGCTTCAAAGCTTATAATTATGGAGGCCAGCTGAGCTCATTTAACCCCAGCACCACTGTGATCCCCTGAGCACTCCCAGGAAATGTCTTGTTTCCTGAGCACTGATGCTAGGGTAAACTGTCAGCACTGCTAGGTATGACCCCAAACCCTAAAAACCAACCAACCAACCAATAATTCACATTAAAATTGCTTTCTTCTTTCACAATTACCATGGCTACCTGAATTAATTGAAACATACTGTCCTAGGATTTATTTTCTTTCTTTCTTTTGGTGTTTGGGCTACACCTGGCCATGCTCAGGGGTTACTCCTCGCTCTGCGTTCAGAAGTCGCTCCTGGCAGGTTTGGGCGAACATATATGATGCCGGGGATGGAACTTAGGTCAGTCCCGGGTTGGCCACATGCACAGCAAACACTGTGCTATTACTCTGGCTCCAATCACTTAGAATTTCTGAACTCCTTGAGTTGAAGAAACACACCCAATGGGGCGGTTGTCTAAGTTTTCCTTCCCCACAACCTATCTTGGGGCCGCTCTCCTCACCTTGGATCATTAACAGTGGAGGAAAGTCCCGGATTGAGGTTTGAAGGTGTCTGGCTGTAAGCTCTATGATATGTCCTGGAGATGGTGGGACCACTGGGGAGGGTCTTATGGCAGAGCCAACTTCCCACTGTTGTGATTTTGGTTCCCTTTGCCAGTCATTTGCCTCCCAAAGCTTCCAAGAATAGCACTTATGTTTTACACCCTAGTTGCTCCCTCCCTTCTTCCAAATTTTAGGGATAGGATAATTTTGAGGCTGATCTTTTCGTGCCATTTTGCTCCCTGGAAGGTGTTTTGGGCTATTGGAGAGGCAAGTGACTGAAAACCTCAGTAGAGGAGACATTAGCTTGGAGATGCTAGTGCATATCCCTGCCACAGAAACAATACTGCCCCTTTCTTCTCCACTGAAGAGGCAATTTGGATTAGAGGAAAGTCATCAGCAAAAATGCCCCCATTCCAGTGATTACGTGGTCCATTTAGTCCCATAAATAGACTCTCCTTGCCTGATGTGTTTTTTTCGGAACTGCTGAGTGTACCAGGTCACCTGTCATCCAAGGGCAGTGGGCCTCACTACTGTGCCAGGAAACGTTACCTGCCTCCTGCCCCAAGCAGTCTGGGGAAGAGCAACAAAAACAGTATGTCGACTATTACCTTCTTATTACCTTCAGCGGGCATGTGAGCGCTGGCAGGCTGAAGCTCTATTTTCTCTTCTCCACACCGTGGGCAATAAAAGAAATGTTGCAATAAAATAAGTTGTAGACATTTTTGGGCTTCCCAATGTCTATAAAAGTTATGTGACACTGTCCGGCAGTCTATTGAGTGTGGAATTGTATGACATCTAAAAGCAAACACAAAAAGTCCCGGATCTTAATTAAACATGACATGGAGACCCAGGAGAGCACAAACTGCCGGAAAAAGAACCTCTTCAGCACACGAGGGCCATTCGTGGACCTTTAACTTCCAGTGCAATGCAGCTGAGTGGATGCCTGCCTGTACATGAGCCTAGCAGAAAGGAGGCTCCACCTCTCTCACGATCTGAGCAGCAAATGCAGATTGAGGAACACTAAGTTACATGATCACAATGAAGCCTTCTCCTGGGGACAAGTAGGTTCTGGGACCAGCTGGTAGGCCAGGTCTCTGCTCTTTTGTTTTTTTGTTTTTTATTTTGTTTTTGCTCTTTTTTGGGGGTCACACCCAGCAGTGCTCAGGGGTTACTCCTGGCTCTATGCTCAGAAATCACTCCTGGCAGGCTCAGGGGATCATATGGGATGCCGGGATTCGAACCACCAACCTTCTGCATGCAAGGCAAACGCCTTACCTCCATGCTATCTCTCCGGCCCCAGGTCTCTGCTCTTTTTTTTTTTTTGATTTTTGGGCCACACCCAGCGGTGCTCAGGGGTTACTCCTGGCTGTCTGCTCAGAAATAGCTCCTGGCAGGCACGGGGGACCATCTGGGACACCGGGATTCGAACCAACCACCTTTGGTCCTGGATTGGCTGCTTGCAAGGCAAACACAGCTGTGCTATCTTTCCGGGCCCAGGTCTCTGCTCTTGAAGGAGAGCAACATAAAGTCCTAGCAGTGCAAAAGAGATCTATCATTGCATGTCTCCCTTGGTATGACACATATGTGTAAGATACATGGAGCATAGGCCAGCATTTTTCAACTGGAGGGCAATGTGGCCCCTATGGGACCCCTCAGAATATTCTAAGATGAACATTGTGTAAATGAAGGGCCATGACACAAGACTAAGGGGCAACCAGTAGGATGGAGGGGGGGGGGGCTAGAGGAAGGAAGCATTAGAGAGGAAAGGAACCATGAATGAAGAAAGTTGAGAAATACAGGTCTGGAAGATAAAGTTTTTATTTGTTACACAAGGCCATTGGCTTCCCAGCCTAGTGTTTCAGGGTTTTATATCTCAGGTCCAAGCTCAAAATATAAGTATTGTCCAGTGATATCTCCTAGCTACAAGGCTGAGAATATTTTTCTCACCAGATTCTTTAAACAAAATATTAAAGTGATAAGAGAACTTTGTTGGGGTGGGGGGAGAGGCTTGGGTGTGGTGAGTCCAGAGCTCAAAACCTGGCACTTCAGCATCTTTGGGGTGTGGTCTTGGTGGTCCTAAGTACCACTCGGGTGGTCTAACTATCAGGTCAGCATATATGGGCATTGCCGCTCTAACAGTGACCTCTGACCCCCAACAAACTAAGCACAGCGAAAAAAGACCCAGAGTGATTATTTAATAAGCTGAGCACTTACATTTCATGAAGAAAGTCCAGATTTGATCCCTAGCACCTGAGGAGCATCACTCAAAGAATTTCTAATAGCACCCCTTGAGCACTGGGCCAAAGTACTCTCTGAGCACTGTTGAAAGATTCAGAAAAATAAGAGAGAGGAAAAGAAAAAAACCACTTAGGCTGTGAACAGATGAGTGTTTCTTCTGTGTGTAAGAGTGCAGTTGGCATTCACATGTGTCAGTATATTTAAACTTCATAAGTGTGTATGAGGTATGAGCAGATGTTACTGTGTTCTCTCCATGTTCTTCATGGGCTTATGCTGCCTTCTAGTGGCACTCGTTTGACAGTGCTGGCAAAGCAGCTGGGAATGGAGGAGACCTGGTGGGGAAGTTCCTGTGTCAAAGACAGAGTCGCATTCCACTTGAGTCCTGGCCACCTTCACCTCATCCTGGACATCATTCCCTAAAGAAGGCAAAGCTGAGGACACTTAGGTAACTTTCTCTACTCAAATCTCAAAGCTAGTTCACTCATGAGCCATATCTCTAGGTCTCCCAATGCCAGGATTTATTTAGAAAATTTCTGCTAGTGAACAAGGAGGTTTCCTGCTTCTTTTGGGTCCAGCTTCCTGATTCAGTGAACATCTTCTTGTTAATTGTTGAGCCATTATGGTGTCATTTTTTTATTTTAATTTTTGTTTTGGTTTTGGTTTTGGTTCACACCCGGCAGCGCTCAGGGGGTTACTCCTGGCTCTACGTTCAGAAATCACTCCTAGCAGGCTCAGGGGACCATATGGTATGCTGGGATTCAAACTACCAACCTTTTGCATGCAAGGCAAATGCCCTACCTCTATGCTATCTCTTCGGCCCTCCGGTGTCATTTTTGGTTCTGCAAAAGATGTCCAAACTTCAGAACAATCTTTTTTGTTGCTCTTACACTATGTGCTCATAGACCTGGAACAGGTTACTGAAGAAAATTTTGTACAGGGATAGTTTACAAAAATGATTCATAGTGGCAACAAAAATTTGAAGGGTGGCATGGGTGGCATATCATCGACTGAGGGGAAGGAGGGCAAGAATGCTGCTTATCTTAGTTGCTTCTGGCATAATTTATCCCTTTGTTATCTGTTCATAAAAAATTATGGAAGGTTTCCTAGACAGCTTAAGAAAGTTGCTGATTACATGAGCATTCTGATTTTTCATGTATTATTCATGTTTTCATGCATTATCCATATATTATTCTGATGTGTTTTTCATTATAGTCATTTTTTTTAAGTTTTCATTATAGTCATTTGTTTGGTATTTCTTTTTTCTTCAGTTTCTGGGCCACACCTAGCAGTACTCACTTGGGAATCTGCACTCTGGAGATCTGCACTCGGGGATCACTCCTAGTGGGGCTTAGAGGATCATATCGGGTGCTAGGAATTAAACCTGAGTTGGTCCCTTGCAAGGCAAACACCCTACTTGCTATGTTATCACTCTGTTCCCTGTTCTAAGTTGCTTCCTACTTGATAGCTAAGACTCACTCACACATTTTAGTCTAATGAGAGAGGATCTTAATAATGTGAAATGGTGAGTGAAAACTTATTACTTAGAAATATCAGTTAAGGGGCCCAGAGAGATAGCACAGCGGTTGTTTTGCCTTGCAAGCAGCCGATCCAGGACCAAAGGTGGTTGGTTCAAATCCCGGTGTCCCATATGGTCCCCCGTGCCTGCCAGGAGCTATTTCTGAGCAGACAGCCAGGAGTAACCCCTGAGCATCGCCGGGTGTGGCCCAAAAACAAAAAAACAAACAAAAAAAAAAGAAATATCAGTTAAGGCATAAGTACTGCATATAGTCACTAATTTTAAAACAAAAATAAGGAAGATATATACATATACATATTGTGCCAGATAGTGGAAAAATCCGATTAAAGGGATCCTATTTTTATATATACAATTAATATAGATTAGAGAAACTATTAATAAGAGCCAGCCACTCTCATTAACATGTTAAGTAGGACTGCAAATTTACAAAACCCTTCTGGAAAGCGAATTTGTCAGCAGTAATCAAAAGCCTTGATTTTTTTTGTGCCCGCAGGAATATCTTTTATGGAAATAGCTGAAGACTTTAAGGACACTGTATGTATCAAAAGTTGTTAATTGCAGTAATTTATGAGAGATCAGCATTGCTAAGAATGTAAATAGAATCACAGAAAAATAATTTTTTTTTTGGTTTTTTTTTTTTTTTTTTTTTTTTTTGGTTTTTGGGCCACACCCTGTGACGCTCAGGGGTTACTCCTGGCTATGCGCTCAGAAGTTGCTCCTGGCTTCTTGGGGGACCATATGGGACGCCGGGGGATCGAACCGCGGTCCATCCTAGGCTAGCGCAGGCAAGGCAGGTACCTTACCTCCAGCGCCACCGCCCGGCCCCAGAAAAATAATTTTAAAATGTATGTTGTACCTAAGTTATAGAGTACATTAAATAGTCATGATAGGAATATAATTTATATTGAGAGTACATATTTAATTTATATTAAAAGTATAGATAAAATTTTTAGCAACAATTTTTCATTAATGATAGAACTGCACATAGTATTTTTGGGGAGCATACCCAGATGTGCCCAGGGCTTACTTCTAGCTCTACCCTCATGGACCACTCCTGGCAGGGGTTTGGGCTATCATATGTGGTGCCATATGTAAGGCAAGTGCCCTTGCCACTATACTATCTTTCCTGTCCCTACATATATTTTTAGTTTTTTAATTATTAGGTATTTTTTTTTTTTGGTTTTTGGTTTTTGGGTCATACCCGAGGGCGCTCAGGGATTACTCCTAGCTCTGAATTCAGAAATTGGTCCTGGCAGGCTCCAGGGACCATATGGGATGCAGAGAATTGAACCAGGAGCCGTCTGGGGTTGGCCGCATGCAAGGCAAATGCCCTACCACTGTGCTATTGTTCTGGCTCCAATTTCTTTAAAATTAGATAATTTATTTAGTGATTTTTTAAAATTTTTCAATATAGCATAAAATTGATAATCTATAAGAAGGGTAAAATTAAAAGTTTTCTATCCAAGGAGAAAAATATATAAATAAATATTTACAGTAAAGTTTTCCAAAATAGCCCAATATGGAGAGACTGCAGGTGTTTAGAAAATAAAATCGACAGGAGTCAAAGTATCTTTAATTTCTTCATCTAGAAAATCATTGTCAATATTTGATTCATATCCTGTATGCTATTTCCTTCTGTACATTTGGCAAGCAATGTAGCATAGAATAATGACTAATAAACTATTTTGCTATTCACTTATGTCTGTCTTTTAACAATAATTTTATTAGAATAAAGTTCCACTTTTGCTATATTGGTCCTCAGGGAAATGAAGGTATGAAAAGAATGCAATTAGGAAAGATATAAGTAAAAAGAAATAAGTTACCAAAATAGGTTTACATTTGACTTTATAGCACAGAAATTTCAAACAATATTGGCTTGAACAAAATGTAGGAAACCTATAGGGTTTTGTTTGTTTGTTTGTTTTTTCGGTTTTTGAATCACACCCAGCATCGCTCAGGGGTTATTCCTGGCTCTATGCTCAGAAATTGCTCCTGGCAGGTTCAGGGGACCATATGGGATCCCGGGACTCGAACCACCATCCTTCTGCATGCAAGGCAAGTGCTCTACCTCCATTCTATCTCTCTGGCCCCACCTCTAGGTTTTTTTCTATAGCTACTGTGACTTGATAGAACAAGATATTAAAATATATAGATCTTCAAATTTGTTAATTATAACAAATGCAGCTTTTGTTCAAATTATGTACAAATACATATTATCGTTTTAGTTAGTTATAGGTATCATTCCCTCTCTCCCCCCCCTCTTTACTCTTTTTAATTTTGGGCCACACCAAATGATGCTCAGGGCTTACTCCTGGTTCTGTGCTTAGAGGTCATTCCTGTCTGTGCTAAGGGAACCATTTGGGATACTGGGTATCAAATTTGGGTGTGCTGTAGCAAGGCAAGTGACCATCTGCTGTATGATCTCTCTGGCCACAGAAATATATATATATATATATTATATACACATATATGTTTAATGTAAGAAGTAACAACCTATTAGCTCTTGAAGGTGAGGTTTTCCTTTCATTTAAAATTTCTTAGGAGGGGCCAGAGAGATAGCACAGCACTAGGACATTTGCCTTGCACACAGCTGGCCTGAGTTGGATTCAAGTTCGATTACCAGCATCCCATATGGTCCCAAGAGTCTGCCAGGGGTGATTTCTGAGCATAGAGCCAGGAGAAACCCCTGAATGCCTCTGGGTGTGGCCCAAAAATAAAAACAAAAACAAAAAACAAATAAAAAAACACCCCACCTTCTTAGGAAGTTTTACTTTCTTTTTTCTTTTTGAGTTTTTGGGGCATTTATGACAGCACCCAGGGCTTATTTCTGGTTCTGAGATGCTGTGGGGACCAGATGCAGTGCCAGGGAGTGAACCAAGGTCAATTATATACAAGGTAAGGGGCACAATACTCACTGTAGTCTTCTCTCTGATCCCAAAGTTTATTATTTGGTTTTTGTGCCACATCTGTTGGCAATCAGGGGTTACTCCTGGCTCTATACTCAGAAATTACTCCTGACAAAGTGAGGGGATCATATGGGATGCTGGGGATCAAACTCACGTCAACAGTGTGCCATGTAAATTCCTTACTCACTGTGCTATTTAACCAGTCCTTTAATAATTTTTTTTAAATCAAAACCTGTTGTTTTTATTCTTGGCTATAATGGTTTCCTCAGAGAATTAGTATTTTATTCTTCATCTTCTCCACATTTTGATTCCTTTCTTGAAATCTTTCAGTTTTCTGCTCATGTTCATTTGGATATCGATAGTATTTAAACTGGTTTCAAGATCTCCTAAACATCTTGGTCCTGCTCACAAAAAGGTGCTATTCTTTTTTTTTTAATATAATTTTTATTTTGATCATAGTGGCTTACATACTGTTGGCAATAATATTTTAGGTACATATTTACATAAAATTAGGGGGGATTTCCATCACCAAATTGTCTTCTCTACACCTCCGTTTTTGTCCTACCTCCCATATCCTCTTCCCTCACCCCCAGGGCTGCTAGAATCTGTGGTCCCCTCTGTACCTAGCCTACTACTTAGTAGTCTTGCAAAAGGTGCTATTCTTACAATTGCTTGAATGGGTTTGCAATCTTGGGTTCTCTGAGCTATGATCTGATTTACTGATCCCTCTTTAGCATAAACATGTTCCAGCATGCTTTGGAAAAGTAAACATTCTGCAGTGCATTTCTTGACCTTTTCTTTCCATTGGCTTTATAAATTGTCCCTTGAACAAAGAGGAACTGTTGGTTTATTTAGCTCCTATGCAACAGGGTTGAAAACACTTAGGCTTTGTAATTAGTCCTTTCAAGCTTCTTGTTTGGAAAGTAACTAGTTACAAATCAATGCATTTTCTATTTTCTTTATGGAAAATGGAAATGCTGATTCAAGCTGTGCTTGTTTTAGAACAGTTTCACACTGTGTGTGCTGCAGAGATACTGGACAAGAGATTCTGTTGTGAAATTAGATGAGAAACAGTGGTAAACCGAATTGCATTTAAGTGTTTTTATAACTTAAACTTTGTTTCAGCCTGGTATTCAACCACAGCTTTTCCAGCAGGTCACAAAAGACCCAAGAACACCAAATATAGACAAACAAACCTAGATTCTAATGCCCTCTGAGGTGGCAGTGATGAACTGAGAAAACACAATTTCTTATGATTTTCCTGCCACCCCCATCTCCCTTCCCCACAAGGGGTCTTGCTAATTTACAAACACAAAGCTTTTTATTTTAGGGGCTTGAACAACAGCACAGTGGGGAAAGCATTTGCCTTGTACTTGGCCCACCTGGGTTGAATCTTTGGCATCCCATATGGTTCCCTGAGTCTGCCAAGAGTAATTTCTGAACTAAAACTCAGGAGTAACACTTGAGCACCGCCAGGTGTGACCCACCCCCTGCAAAATAAGCTTTTTATTTTATTAAATATGTCAGAATTTGGAATCAGTTTTTTTTCCAGACCTCAGTGATAGCACTGTGGGTAGGGTGTTTGCTTTGCATGCAGTGGACCCAGGTTCAATCCCAAGCATCCCATATGGTCCCCATAGACCTGCCAGGAGTAAGAAGATCTGAGCCAGGAGTAACAACTGAGGAAGGGAAGGAAGAAAGGAGGGAGGGAGAGAGGAACAAAGGAGAGAAGAAAGGAGGGAGGAGGGAAGGAGGAAGGGGACGAAGGAAGGAGGGAAAGAGGGACAGAAGGAAAGAAGGAGGGAGGGAGGGAAGGAAGGAGTGAAGGAGGGAAGGAAAGAAGAAAGAAAAAGAGGGAGGGAAAGAAGAGAAAGAAAGAAAAAGAAGAAAAGGGGCCGGGCGGTGGCGCTGGAGGTAAGGTGCTTGCCTTACCTGCGCTAGTCTAGGAGACGGACGGCGGTTCGATCCCCCGGCGTCCCGTATGGTCCCCCAAGCCAGGAGCGACTTCTGAGCGCATATAGCCAGGAGTAACCCCTGAGCGTCACCGGGTGTGGCCCAAAAACCCAAAAAAAAAAAAAAAAAAAAAAAAAAAAAAGAAAAAGAAGAAAAGAGAAAGAAGAAGAAAAGAGAAAGAAAAAGAAATAAGAAAAGAAAGAAAGTGAAAGAAAGAAAGAAAGAAAGAAAGAAAGAAAGAAAGAAAGAAAGAAAGAAAGAAAGAAAGAAAGAAAGAAAGAAAAAGAAAGAAAGAAAGAAAGAAAGAAAGAAAAAGAAGACTATTCACCTCTGCTGTCTCGAGATAGCAAGGCTATAAATTCTTTGACTTTCCTCCAAAAGTAACGGGCACGCCCTCCATGAACATCCTCCATCAACCCCTTTGAAAATATCTTTTCCCTTCTTTGCTTCTCCTTTCTGCCGAGTCCCTACAGTGCTCATCAGCTCCTGTCTCCGCAGGACGCCCCAAGCCCCATCCATCCATCCATGTAGACCGCCAGCAATCTGGCCTGGTCATTGTGTGAGCCTGGACCAGGAAGCGGGGGGCGGGGCCAGACGTCGCCATGACAACGGCTACCCGCACTAGGGGGCGGGGAAACGGCAGCCAGCGCGGAAGTCCGGGTCCCCCCACCACCCCATCGTCCGGGACGCCCGGGGATCGCCATGGCAACGGCGCGCACGCCGGACGCGGCCGGAGGGGCGTGACCTGGTCCGGGGGCGTGGCTAGGGGCGTGGCCAGAAGGCGCGGAAGTCTCCGCCCTTAGCCTGCCGGAGGCTGATGCTGAGACCGCGGCGGCCCGCAAGGGTTTGAAACCGTTTGGCCCGGGCGCGGCGGCGGAGGAGAGCTTGTATCGGGGCGCCCCAGGTTCTGCTTTCGGCCCCTTCCGCGTGCCCCCTGGCCGGGTTCTCTGGTGGAATCTTGCCGGAGGGTTCGTTCGGGATGGGGTGTCGCCCCTGCCGCAGGCCCCGGGCCCATTCTTGGGGCCTGCCTGCAGGGCGCGCGCCCTCCGGAGCTGGGTGGGCCAAGTGGGGTTCCCCCCGCAGCAATGCCTCTGCAGAGTGAACCCCAATCTCTCAGGCACTCTTTCCCCCCTCAGACCCAAATCTGAGTTGGAGAAAGTTCTGGGTCCACTTGGAAGCAGCCCTGGATGCTTCTCAGCTGGAGAAGGATGCCTGCAGTGGGTTTGTGGGGCTTTGGGGAGATTTTGGGGAGCCCCAGGATGCAGCTTCTGATTGCCCCGAGGGTTTTGCAGGCCTCTGCAAAAATAAAATTAAAAGGCCAGGTCGGGTTGCACCCCCAATCCGAGTCTGCTGGCTGGCTTTCATGACTGGTGGCATTTGAGGGCCTGGAACCATTTCCTTTTTGGGGGACCATCTTCTCTAGGACACCCCGAACCCTTAAAAGAAAAGTCTTTTTTTAAGGGGGTGCATGTGGCAGGCCTTAGGATTCTTCTAAGATCAGGAAAAACAGAGAAGCACAAGCTTTTCACTGTTTGCAAAATGCACACAGCTCCAGGCCTGGGGGTTCACACATCCTGCTGTCACCCCCTTCGGGGACTAGAGTTCCTTCTTCCTGCAGAGCCTCCCCACAAGAGGGTAGAGGGAGAGAACTCGTACCTAGGCTGCTGCTGAGGGTTGTGCCAGGTTTGCACCTGCAAAGCTTCCTGCGAGAAAGCTGGAAGGTGGCCTGGGCCACCTGCAATGCACTGGACGCGCTGCGCCTACTGCATCCAGGTTTCCTCACTGCTGCTCCTTCCTGCAGGGCACAGGGAGCCAAACTGGTTGCAGCTCATCTGCTGTTGTGTTTGGCCAGGGGAGTGATGTCATTGGGATTTATTCTTTGATAAACACTTGTAACTGCTTACCACTCCCTACCCCCCAAGCCTCTTAATATTTGTGGCTTTTTTTAATTTTAGACTCGCTGCCTACAGCTAAGTGCCTTGAGAAGGTCTAAGCTGATTTTGTAGCTGTCCACATAGGATTAAAGACAAGACAGTGCTGGTGAGTAAAATAAAAGTCGTTCCAGGGACTGAAGCCATGTAGCACAGCGTTTGCTCTGCCTCTTACCAACTTGGGTTCTATCCCTGGCATATTCTTTGGTTCTCCAAGCCCACCAGGATTTACCCCTATGCACAGCTGTGTGTGGCTAAAAATTTTTTTAAAGTTGTCACCCACAACAACAACAACAAAAACCAAAAAAATTATGGGGCCAGAGAGATTGCATGGAGGTAAGGTGTTTGCCTTGCATGTGGAAGGTCATTGGTTTGAATTCCAGCATCCCATGTGGTTCCCCCGAGCCTGCCAGGAGCGATTTCTGAGCATAGAACCAGGAGTAACCCCTGAGCGCCGCTGGGTGTGATCCAAAAACAAAACAAAACAACAACAAAAAAAAAGTTGTCACCCAATTTATTTATTTTTGCTTTTTTTGGGGTGGGTTCCCACACCCGGTGACACTTAGGGATTACTCCTGGTTATGCGCTCAGAAATCGCTCCTGGCTTGGAGAACCATTTGGGATGCCAGGGATCGGCTGCCAGGTCAGCTGCATGCAAGGCAAATGTCCTACCGCTGTGCCACTGCTCCAGCCCCTGCTTTTGATTTTGAAGCAATTTACTACCTTGGACTTAAGCACATTTAAGTCCCAGACACAGCTTTAGTTTTCAATTCTAATAACAAATAGTAATACAACAAAAGTTTATTTTTTGAGTCACACCAGGAGATGCTCAGGGTTTACTCCTTGGTTCTGTGCTTAGGGATCACTTCTGGAGGGACTCAAAGGATTACATGGGGTAGTTGGGACTGACCTGGGTCAGCTGTTGTGCAACACAAGCTCTTCGCTTACCTGCTGTACTATCTCTTTGACACCAGTGATATAATTTTTTTGTTGTCTTTTGCTGTCCTAGGCTAGTGCGCACAAAGCAGATGCCTTATCACTTGCGCCACTGCTCTGACCCCCAGTGATATAACTTTTATGTAATTTGTTTAAGCAAGAAGTCCTTGAAAGCTTGAAATTGTATTTTGTTGTTGTTGTTGTTGTTGTTTTTGGGTCATACCCGGCGGCGGTGCTTAGGGTTACTCTTGGCTCTGCGCTCAGAAATCACTCCTGGCAGGCATGCGGGACCATATGGGATGCCAGGATTTGAACCACCATCTGTCCTGGATTGGCAGCGTGCAAGGCAAGCACCTTACAACTGTGCTATCTTTCCGGCTCATATTTTTTATATTTTTTGCATTTCTTAATTTTGATGGAGAATAAATATAGGTAAAGAAAAGCAGAATTTTAATTTTTTAATTGAAGACCATATTTTACCATTATGTTATTTTTAAAATGTACACTCTAGGAACTGGAGCCATAACAT